>NW_007252288.1:518642-662381 GCF_000164805.1 Carlito syrichta | reverse complement strand
CCTCCCCCTCTCCTTCCTCCTCATCCTCTTTCTCTTCCTCCTCCTCTTCTCCTTCTTCCTCTCTCTCTCTCTCTTTCTCTGTCTCTCTCAAAATGGAGACAGGGTCTTGCTATGTTGCCCAGGCTGGTCTTGAACTTCTGGGCTCAGGTGATCCTCCCATCTCAGCCTGCCAAAGTGCTGAAATTACAGGCATGCACCACTGCACCCAGTTTTTTTGAAATAAGGAGAAAATAAAATCTTCAGACTCTGCCTGGGAAATCTTGAAAAGATCATACACATTCTCATGGTGCAAGCTGAGTCTCAATATTTCAAGCTTATTGCTAAACATTTTACAAAACACTCACTCTTCACAGTAATCCTAATTTGCAAGTCTTCCATTCTGTATTCGGAAAACTGCAGGTGAGAAGTTAAGCGAAACTATGGTAAGATGTTAAATGACATATCCAATAAGTGGAGGAAGAAGATCTTAAAGTCTACCACAGTATCATCCAGTGGCTATCATTCACCCTGAAGACATATGTTTTGTACCATAAGACTGGGTAATCTCTTTCTTATTCTTATCACATATCCTTGAGTATTGAACATTATAAAAATGTCCTTCAAAAGTTGGGTTTTCTACCTATGGAGTAAAAATTGATATATATTATTTTTGAAAAGTTGATCTGAACATACGAGAAAAAGAAGCATAAACTGGAATTAGCTTCCTGTTAGCTGATTTTTGCTTGGTTTCCTTGACAGTGCTTTTCGAGCAGGAACCCAAACTCTGCTGGGAACAATTAGCATTGTTTATTGTTTTGTTCAAATGATGTAAGTTAGAACAGCTGCATATAGGAATGTGCATGTCTGTAAACAAATATCGCATAGTGTAGGTGAGGCATTTTTCTATACTACCAGAAACTCTAAGTAGAAAAAGGAAAATAAGCCATTAAGCATAATTTTTCTAAGTATTAAATATATTTAAAATTTACATGTACCTTCTGCTTAACCATTGCAATTGAGATACAGAGGAAGTCTTTTTTTGTAAATAAACTTTTAGGAAAGCTATACATCACTGATTTTTTAGAAACTGTGATAAAATATATAACAAAATTTGCTATTTTATCTAAAGTGTACAATTCATTTACATTACTTACATTCACAATGTTGTATAGCCAGCATCACTATCCATTTCCAAAATATTTTTATATGATTCCCAAACAGAAACTCTGTAACTAACCACCCTTCCTTCAGTCCTTGATAGCCTCTAATCTACTTTCTGTCTCTATAAATTTATCTATTTTAGATATTTTGCATAAATAGAGTTATACAATATTTGTTCTTTTATTATTAATTTGCTTCTTGGCATAATGTTTTCAAAGTTCATTCATGTTTTAGCATGTTGCAGAACTAGTTCCTTGTTATGGCTGAATAATATTCCATTTTATGTATATACCATGTTTTGTTTATCCAGTCATATGTTGATGGACACTTTTTTCCCCTTTTGGCTATTATGAATGATATTGCTTTTAATTATTTGTTTATATACCTAGGAGTGAAATTTCCAAGTCATATGGTAGTTCTATGTTCAGCTTTTTAAGGGATTTGCCAAACTATGTTCTCTAGCAGTTACTTTTTAAAATTTTTTTAAAATATATTTTATTTTAAGGATGTGAAATACAAGTCAGGATTAGGTACATAAGTGGTCTACATACAGGTGAAGTTTGGGTCTCTCATTGGTCCTCACTTTGCCTGGTTTAGAATCAGGTATCCTTGGTGATGTTAGGTGCCCCCATCCTCATCAGGTAGTATCCTGCTACTGCCAATCCCTTTCTTGTAGTGTTATAATTTTACATTCCCACCAGTAATATATGAAGGCCCTGATTTCTCCACACCTTCATCAGCACTGTCCTAGTAGGTGTTGATACCTAGTGGTATTTCATTGTGGTTTTATGTCAATTAACTTTTAAATTAATAGCAGTTGCTGAAAATTTTAACTAGGAGGACATTCACATCATCTTTCTATAATTATTGAAGTTAGATCCTTTCTGCCTTTCAATTTCCCTTAGTTTTGTGCATATTGAATCACTTTTGGATGTTTGCTAACATACCCAGGTTACCTCCATATCATTAGTGTTCTAGCTCTTGTCCTTGCTTAGAAAGGGCCAAGTCATCCAGGAGGAAACTCAGAGACAGGGAAGAAATTGTAGATGGTGGCATTTTGTGCAATAGGGAAATGCATGTGATATAAAAGAGGGCAACAAAAGAGTGTACATAAGGAGTTATATGGTTTGTAAAGGAATATAAAGATTATATGAGGGAAAGAAAGCATAAGCATATGATAGGAGCAAAGCAGGTGCACTCTGTGACCATAGGCATGTATGGAAGAGCCATGGTTCAAAGTCATCATCTCTATGACTTGCAGCTTCATAATAGAGAGAAGATGGATTTGGATTCCCTAAGTCCCACTTGAGGTAGGATGATCATGTTTCCTCTCCTTTTTTTCTCCAGGGTAGTAAGCTTATTCTTTTTTAAAAAAAATTTTTATTTTGAAATTGTGGGATACAATTCAGGGTTAGGTATATAAATGTTCATTGTGCAAGTACCCTTATTGATGAGGTGTGCCCTCACCATGGTTGTTCTTAAAACACTACTAAAGATGAGAAATCAATTTCCCCAATCTACCTTCAACTGCCATAGTTAATCAAACATAGTACATAGTATATTGACCCAGTGTACCTGCTAAGACCAGTCTGTGAGGTTTAGGAAAGCTAAGGTTTTACTCAAAAAAAAAAAAGAATAAAATCTACTGTTATTTTTTTCCCAAAGAGTTGCTCTTTATCAAAATATTAGATCCCATGTTTGATTGATTGTCCCTGAGCAGCAGTAAATGTGACCCCATCATGGAAGAGTACATTTCACTGTCCCTATGATACCATGTTCAGCTTTCTGAAATTACACACCGAAAGCTTGAAAATATGCATGCCTTTCAATTTTCATAATTTATATCAAGAAAAAATCAAGACAGTCTGCCAATATTTATAAACATTTTGTGCAAGATGACCACTACAAAGTTGCCTGTCAAAAAAGTATTGACAACTATCCAAATGTCTAACAATAAGAGGTTTGTTAAATAAATTTTGGCTCATTCATGTACTAGAATACTATTTTGTCATCAAAGATTATGTTGTAAAAACGTATTAATTGACATGGAAAAAATATTTATAAATTATTGACAAATAAAACAAGCAAATTACAAAAGACTAAGGTCTCATTTGTAATAATCTCTCCACATATATATTTTTCTGTCTATATCTATGTATCTCTACATCTACATCTATCTGTATCTATCCTTATCTCTACCTATTTATCTATACATACATGTGTATCTGGAAGATTATACACTAATAACTTAATAGTGGTCTTTGGAGAGTAGGTTTAGGGATGATTTTTGTACATTCTTTAGGATTATTTGCATTTTATAATTCTCTTTCTTTCTTTCTTTCTTTCTTTCTTTCTTTCTTTCTTTCTTTCTTTCTTTCTTTCTTTCAGTTGGAGTCTCACTCTGTTGTCCAGCCTGAAGTGCAGTGGCATGCTCACAGCCATTGCAGCCTTGACTTGTTGGGTTCAGGTGATCCTTCCACCTCAACCTCCAAGTAGCTGGAACTACATGCACACTGCCTGGTTAATATTTTTTATTTATTGTAGTAACGAGGTCTCACCAAGTTGCCCAGGCTGATCTCGAACCTCTAGTCTCAGGCAATCCTCTTGCCTTGGCCTCCTGAAGTGTTGGGATTACAGGCTTGAACCTTTTACAATTGTCATACAGTAAACTTTCATCCTCCACCCACATATCATGGAAAACGCCAGATAATGACAAGTTCACAATTCTGGCCAAAAAGGGGGCTGCTTCCCCTGCACAAATACAGATTCACATCTCCCTATCTTCACATATTCAGAACAGCAGTGTGATATTCTGGGTGTCCTTAAAAAAAAAAAGAGTTCTAAATTGTTCTTAGAGAACATGAGTAAAATACAATTCTACGAGGCAGCAAGTGCTGACGGAGAGAGACAAGATGAAGATGGTTCAGTGATGACGAATCTTACTGGTTTGGTTATAGAAAAGGAGTGTGTTGCCAGTTCCTGCTGTCAAGATGTCTTTTGTGTTCTGCATCTTTTTTTTAGCTTGAGGATTATCAAGGCAATATTTCCACACCAGAGCATTCAAAGTGGCAATGTCCACCTAAAGTCAGAACTCAGAGTGATTACTACCAGCTTTAAAAAAACTTTGTTAGATAAGAATTTATCAGTTGCCAGGAGAATCTGTTCTTATGGACGACTTATTCAGGAAGTGAGCAAATACTGCTACGGTGACTTTAATGCCCTGCAAAGGCATTTGCTCAGAGTTTATTTCAATAGGGTATAATCTTTCAATTACTTTGATAATAAAACATCCAAATTGTCTTTTCCACACTGACACTTTACATACTTGGCTCTTATAGGCATTAAGGGGACTCACAAGACCAGATGATCTAACACCATTTGTGCTGTTAACACTGATCAGTGGTTAAGAATGGAGCTTAATATGCCTTAGTTTATCTGTACATTCATTTTTTTCTCATTTTAAGAACTAAATAAAATATTAATACTTCATTAAAAAAATTTGCACTACAGAGGGAAGCAGAGACATTTTAAAAGTCATTTCTTTTCTTTTCTTTTTATTTTAGAGAGAAGGTTTTGCTATGTTGCCCAGGCTGGAGTTCAGTCAGTGACTATTCACAGGTGTGATTACGGCACACTACAACCTCAAATTCCTGGGCTCAAGTGATCTTTCTGCCTCAGTCTCCTGAGTAGCTGGGACTGTGGAGCACACCACCATGCCTGAATCACAAATTAATTTTTGAAATTAATTCTGAATGCTGTCCCATGAAAGAGGATGTACTGAGATGATGTTATGGCTACAAATCTGCTGTTTTGGAGCCTCTCACCTGAAAGGAAATAGAAGAGATCTAAAAAACGTCAAAGATTGAGAGAGACATTAAAAGTCAAAACTATAAACAGACAAGAGTTAGATTCTTTGCTGAATTAGATTAGGAGTGTGCAAGAAAAAAAGAATTCCAGTTCAATAAATTGAAAAATGATTGAATAACCTTTTTCAGGTAGAGTGACTTGGAAAAAAATCCCTCAACAACAACAAAAAATGTTTTTTGAGTTGGAGTCTCACCCCGTCGCACAGGCTGGAGTGCAGTGGCACGCTCAAGGTCACCCTACCATCGACCTACGGGGCTCTGGTGATCCTTCCATCTCAGCCTTCCAAGTAGCTGGAACTACAGGCACGTGCTATCGCGTCCGGCAGATTTTTTATTTATTGTAGAGACATGGTCTCGCCAAGTTGCTAGGGCTGGTCGCGAACCCATGGGCTCAGTCAATTCATTCGCCTCAGCCTCCCAAAGTGCTGGGCTTACAATGAGTTCTTAAAGTTGTCTATACCCTAGTCCTCATCTACACCTGAAATAACTTTCTTTTTTTCTCCTAGACATATCTCTTCCAAAAGACAATGTTTCTACCCAATATATTAAGCAAACATTTATTGGATGTAGATTCTTCATCTAGTTCTCTGATGCTTGGTCCCTCAAAATATTTTTTAAAAAGTCATTGCTTTCTCAGAATAGTTTCAGAAAACATCACCAATTTTCACTAGAAAAACAAGGCCCAGAGGACAGCTTAAAGCTTTCTGCTAACTGGTTTTTCCTTCTATCTTGCCCAACTCTTATCTATCTTCTTCTTTGCTAGTCATGTTACTTAAAGTGGGTTTGTTCCATGGACAAAGTTTAGGAAATGAAAGATTTTGGAAGTTTTTGGAAAGGTGCATTGTCTATGTAAGCCTTGCCACAGTTATCTTATAATTCTGGCTAGTATTTTTTTGTATATTTCTTCAAACATGTTTTTTTTCCTTCCTGAAGAACAACAAATTTTCACCCAGAGCAAAAAAACAAGCTTACTTTATCGACATATGAATTGTGTGATTCAGTGAACAAATATTTATTGAATAGATACTATATGTACAATAGTTGATAATAAAATGATAAGGTCCCTGGCCTCATGGGAATCCTAAACATCAATCAGTAATTTCAAATGTAATTAGTGCTAGGAAACAATAACATAGGAACATCTGTTGCTTTCTTTTTTTTCTATTCATTTAATAACTCTCCTTAAAAGTGTTTTCTCTCCTCCTCCTCCTCCTTCTGCTTTTCTTTTTTTTTGAGACAAAGTCTTGTTTTATTGCCCAGACTGGGTTTCAGGAGCACAATCACAGCTCACTGCAATCTCAAATTACTGGGCTCAAGTCATCCTCCCACGTAAGCCGCTGGAGTAGATGAGACTACAAGCGTGTGCCATTACACCTGGATAATTTTTTGTATAGACAGGGTCTCAGTATGTTGCCCAGGCTAGTCTTGAACTCCTGGGCTCAAGTGATCTTCCTGCCTCACCCTCCCAAAGTGCTATGATTTCAGGTATGAGCCATGGCACCTGGCCAAAAGTTAATGTTTCTAACTGAGCTTTTGCATCTAGTAGCTATACTTACTGTGTGTAACAAATACATTCTTAAAGAATATATAGTGAATATATATAAAGAATACAAAGTATTTGCAGAGAATGCAAAGGCAACAGCTGGAAGCCAGAAGAATATATTATATTTCAGGAACAGTAATCTTGGGGGCCTTTCTGTCCCTTTTCCCTTTCAATTCTAGAAAACCGACTCAATTCGTTGCTATTGTTATTGGTAAATAATCATTTAGTACAGATCTGACATTTCTAGTATGATGACACCATCTTAATCAAATCTATTTATATGAACTATTCTTGCTTCAACAGGACAAGGAACTTGTCATCTTCCATTGTGTACTGATTCTGCCATTGTCATCTGATCTATTTGTTATATGTTTTTCTGACTATCTATCCAGCCTGCCTGGAAAAACACAAAATAAGACAACATCCTGACATTTATAAACCAAAATCCTTCTCATTTCTGGCCATGTTAGGAGCTATAATTTATGAAACCGTGTTTGTTGGTTTTATTTTCCTATTAGCTACAAACTTCTTGAGAATAGAGGCCATCTCATGAAAAGTTTATGAACTTGATAACGTAAAACACAGTGGCAACACCCTCAAATCCTATAAAATCATTTAGTAATAATTATGCATCATGCTAAGATAGTTCTAATTTGTTCTGGAAATAAAGAAACATTCAAGTTATTATCTCTGCTCCAAAAATGACCTCAGAAGAGTGCTTCTATTTCATTTCTTAAAACAGGCAGGTATCCATTATTCTCATGTACTTTCTGAACCATGGAATAAATGTAACAATGCTTATAAAAGCCTTCAATATCTGAAGCCACTTAGGAGTTGGCTTTATTTCTGAGGGTTAATGACTTATATGTAGTGTTTATTGCTCATTGCTTTGACTCATATTAAACAATAAAATATATTACTTTTTGACTTTTGCTTACTAAATTTCTATAGGTTTGCTATTTAGATTCAAAACACATTTTCTCTTGAAAAAATTTAGAACATTATGCCAATTTAAAAAATTAAATATAAATTGGCATTGAGTACTGTATTTTCATAATTTGTATAAATTATTTATATTTTAAGGCTTATATCTTGACAGAAAGTTCATTTGGTTGTTAAGAGTTCAGGTTCTGCCTCCACAAAAGTTATAATTTTAATCTGGTTTTGCTACTCTTCAGCTATGTGGCCTTGTACAAGCATCTAAAGCTCCCCAAGCTTCAAAGTTTCTCGTCTTTAAAATAAAGATAAGTGTACATAGTTTACAGGATTGCTGTGATGATTAAATGAGATATGATTTCTAGTAAAATCTAAACAAAAGTTGCCTGATTTAATTTACGGATTTGTTTAGCAAATACTACCCAATGTGCAGCCACAGTTCTAAGTCTTTGCAAATATTAACTTATTTATTCCTTCATTTAATACTTCAATCTTAATAACAACCTTGTGAGGCAGGCAGTTTTATTGTTATTCTTTTATAGATGAGGAAACTGAGGTGCTGAGAAGTTAAGATAACTATTCTAGGTTAAAAGGCAATGTCAGAGACAGGATGACTGCCAGCACAATTAGGCGCAACAATTCATGCTTTTCGGCCTGGCGTGGTGGCTCAAGCCTGTAATCCCAGTACTTTGGGAGGCGGAGGTGAGAGGATTGCCTGAGTCTGAGGGTTTGAGACCAGCCTGGGCAACTTGGCGAGACCTCGACTCTGCAATAAATCAAAAGATTAGCCAGACTTGGTGGCATATGCCTGTAATCCCAGCTGCTTGAGAGGCTGAGGTGGAAGGATCACCTGAGCCCAGCAGGTCGAGGCTGCAGTGTCCGGTGAGCGTGTCACTGCACTCTAACCTGGGTGGCAGAGTGAGACTCTGACTCAAAAGAAATAAAAACAAGAACAAATTCATGCTCTTCAACAATGCCGATTTGTTTTATTTGTGTATTAATTCAACCAATGTATTTGACTTCTACCACATATAGGAAATGTTCTAGACACTTGGATTATGAAGATAAAGAAGTCGTGGTTCTTTTGTAGTTAGTGCTATAGAAATATTTATAAATGAATCATTATAGTATGATGCTGTACATGCATAGAAGATGTATGCAGTGGACATGGAAGCCCTGAGGAGAGAAAGCTTAATGAAAGACCTGCCCTCCACATCAGAGGGGCTGTGGGACAGATACAAACAGTGACCCACATTGCATATGCCCAATAATGTGAACATTATATGCCAAGTTTCAAACAGCTACTTCTGTAGTGACAAAATTGAAAGTAGGTGTAAAGCTATGAATTTTTTTTTTTGAGAAAGCAGTTTATTAAGAAGACAAAAAAGCTCCCAAGTGGGAGGGAAACTGAAAAAGAGTTGCCCGAAGCTATGAATTTTTTATGACTGAAAGTCATCTCAAAATTAAACACAACTGATTTAAATATCAGTGGACACATCTGTGTATGTGAAGGTCTGGCAATGTTTGCATGAGTAATAAAAATAAAAATAATTCATAAATAAGATTCATCTATTCCACAGCCATGTTTTTCTGTCCTTAATTTTAGTAAAATAATGAATTATGATTTTATCATCAAGATTTTCACATAATTTGTATAACACTGCCAGTAATGACCTATAAATGTTAAAAAATATACTTGTGCTCATAGTGCATACAGTTTGAATATTTTCAAATCAAATTGTAAAATAAAACAAAAGTATAAAATTAAAATTTTAACTTATTTTTGTTTTCATATAATTTATTAAAAATAAAATGTAAAATATAAAATAAAACTTACAAATTAAAAACCTTTTTCAATTTTTGATAACATAAACTAAAACAAAACATAAACTTCGGTAGCATAAAATAAAACAAAGTAAATAAGAAATAAAAAGTTTTTTCAATTTATTACAAATTTAATTACATTTTACTAAATCTTTTTTTCTAAAAAGGAAACAATTTTCAGTTCTAGCAATCAGCATCCGTCTAGTTGCCAGTTGAATTGATGAGTCACACATGTTACATCTAGACCAATTTATTTGCAAATTTAAGAGTGATATGAATTATTTAAGGTGACAAAATATTCCTCAGCTGCCAAGTGCAACTGCTGTGAATACTCAAAAATTTGTGAGTAGTGGTAGCACGCACCTGTAGTTCCAGCTACTTAGAAGGCTGAGGCGGAAGGATGGCCGGAGCCCAGCAGGGCGAGGCTGCAGTGGCCAGAAGCGGCCACTGCACTCCAATCTGGGTGACTGAGTGAGATTCCAACTCAAAAAAAAAAAAAAAAAACATTTTTAAGTAGCTCTGGAACCATAAATTTGTGCACATAGACAAGAAAACTTATACTTAGTTCTCTCCGCTGAGAACTGAGAACAGCAGATTGTTTTGTAAGAATCTATTGCACATAAGTTGTTTGAAGAGAATAATTACTGTGGCCTTTCTGTTACACAAGTATTATTACCGTGCAAGTCCTCCCTACACTCTTCAGCAGTGTCCTTGGCAGTAGCTCAACCCATAAAACTGTGTCATTCAGACACAGTGGCCTTTTGTTTCAAAGACATAGGGCTAAAGATAGGGAGAGGTATTTCCTTGGGGCCTAAATCATGTTAGTCATAACACCACATATTTAGGGATAAGGGTCTTGCCGTGCCAGTCTGATCATCAGATCCCAGAAGACAGAAGTGTTCATATGTTCTTCAATAAATTTATTTTTGTTTATGATGTACAAGGTCCTGCAAAATGCGAGGTTAAACTCAGGGCTCCTTGCTTAAGTCTAAGAGTCTGTGAACAACTATGTATGGAACCAAGGAATTTTTCTGATGAGGCAGATATCGGGTTGCATCTTGAAGGAGATATTACCATGAAACACGTTACTTACAGTATGTGCAAAGGCAGGTATATAGTGATGTAAAATGTTACGGGAACTTCAGACATGTCTGTGAGGCCAGAGCACTGGCTGCTGAAGGGGGATAGTAGGAGGAGAAGCAGGAGAAATCAGTTGGGATACATCCTAGAGGTCTGAAAAGCCATTTTAAGGAACTTTGAGTTTATCCTAAAACAATGAGGAACCTAAAAGGTTTTACACCTAAAGCAAGGAAGAACTGAAAAGATCTTATACAGATATAATTGATTAGCATGAACCCTGGATGTGAAGAACAGTTAGGAGAAGGGCAAGGAGACTTCAGTTGGGATGGTAATAATCCCAGCAAGAAACAATGATAACCCTAACAAAGATGTGGTAGTGGACATAGAAATGGTGAGAAAAGTTGAGAGGAATTTGGGATAAGGTAGAGGCTGGATGTCTGTGTGGGGGTGGCAGATTGTAGTTATTTAATAAATATTGCTGAAGTAAAATGTGCTTAAGTTTCCAGTGCTTCTACCATTTCAAGGACTTTATCACATGACTTTATTTAACTGTGAATTCATTTGAATATATTGTTTCAATACTTTGAATTGCAAAGTGGGCACATTCTTACCAAGAAAATATTTATTCCAAAGGGTGGTGACACAGAGTTGTCAGTGAAGCTAGTCTGATACTGTTATAGACCATTGTGTCCATTCTCAATATGAGGGATTTCTTGGCTGTTGTCTCCTTGGGTCCAAGTTCATCTCATTGATTCGAGTTGTAGATAACTGGGCTATAATGTATACTGCTTATCAACACGTTTTCTGTATATACTACACTGCCCTTCAGTTACCTTTGGTAAGATTCTTTGTCCACATGACCCCCTGGGAAACATTTGGAATCCTTTTAGAATTTTTCAAATAGACTAACTTTACAAATGTTCCCTTTGTTCTTTAAAGTGCTGGATCATTTATTTAAAACTCTAGTTTAACCTAAAACAACTTTTGTTTTGTTTTGGTTTGCTCTACTTGACTTCATGTAACCTTTCAAAACCGATTGGGAGCAAATTTATAACAAATGTAGCTTGAACTTGGCTTGGAAATTTGACAGTCACAGACAATGGGGATTATGTTGTTCTTATCTCTTTAAACCCCTTCTTATTTATGCTTATTCCATCTGTCTTCACATCACAGCTAGGTCAACTGGACTGCCTGATGCAAGTTCAATCCTGCTGGTCTCTGAAATGTACTCTGACCGTAACTAGAGGGATATGAGAAGCCAGTATTAACAATAAGGGATGCCACATAAAGTCAAACCTGCTTCTGCTACTGACAATGTGCTCTAGTTCCAGTAACTGCTCTTTCCAGATTCTGTGTGTCTAAATCCAGACACTGATAACTCAAGTTCTTGAAGCCATGGACAGTAATGTGCCTTGATTCATTTATTTTTAATATCTAGAAATTGAAGCCTGGTTCTCAGCCTCAGCTTTGGGACTGGGGGTCTTGACTGTGTATATGCATTCTGGATTATCCATCCAGATGGTCCTGGATTTCTCCAGGGCACACTGTGATCTTGTTTGATCTCTTAGCATGGACCTACTACTTTTGTCAGTTGCCTTACCTTTTACATATTTTATTTTGTATGCCAAGATGATTTTTCTTCAATGCACTGAGTTAGGTCTTTTCTTCTAGTATATCCCTTATCCCAGAAAAGGCCAATGATAGATTTTTTAAACCCTTCCATTGTGTTCTAACTTGTTGAACAGGTTGGCTATATCCCAGATGATAGGCAAATTTGTAGCTCATACATTGGCAGAGAAACCTTGCTGGATAAATAGCAACAGGAAGTTGAAAAAGTTAAATAATACTTTCTCTGCCATCCTAGTATCTGATTGTATGCATATTACAGTGCATATTTAATTCTAATTTTACTTACATTTATTTACATGAATGTCTCCCTCAATAAGACTATAAGGTTCTTTGTGACAGGGTTTATTCGTAATTTCTGTGTTCCCTGCGGCATTAGTGTAATCCATGTGATAAACCCATAGCAAATGGTTAAAGAAATAGAATGCAAAATTAGAATTTGTAAGATTCTTAGGATTAGTATCTTATTTCTTTATCTTTTATACATTAAAGTAACACTTTGTGCATAGTGAAATATTAAGTAAATATTTGAATAATAAAGAATAAAATTAGAGTATCACTATTTCAAATATAGAGTTACTGAATTTACTATTTGAATTTTTTTTCTGCATAGAAATCAGCTGTGATATTGGTGGTTTGTACTTAATTTTTCATACAATGTGTTATTCTTTTCTGTAGTGAGAATAGCTACATCTCTGTTCAAGTCAAATATGTTGAGTGCCCACTGTATGCTCTGAATTTTGGGTTCTTCAGGAGATACAAAGATAAGTGAGAAGATGAATAACTGCCTTCCTGGTTTTTTCCTCCCATCTACTCTTTTTGCGTTCTGTTGTAATTAAAAGAAGAGATAAATCAGGTGTATGAAAATTATGAACACGACAACGAAGAGGAACTTGAGGAAATGCTCATGTAATGTCCCACGGGGAGTGCTATGCTAGGTAAGCTTGTTATCCCACTATGGGAACTCAAGAGGCTTTCTGGAAGGCTGACATTTGAAAGCAACATGAAAGTATAACTGGGATTTCGACTAAAGAAGTAGAAGACCATTGGAGAAAGGAAGAGCATGAGCAGATGTAGGGAAGCAATATCTGTCTAGGGAATGTCCAATGGATTTATCAGACTGAAGCATAATGCACAAATAGCAAACCAGTGGAAGATAAGTCTTGTAAGGTAAAGGTAGCTTGAAGAGTAACTTGAAGATATATTTTGAACTTTAGGGAGCCTGTACTTAACCTTGGAAGACAATAGAGAGTTACAAACCATCTGTTTATCTATCTATCTATCTATCTATCTATCTATCTATCTATCTATCTATCTATCTATCTATCTATCTATGAGAAAAATAGAAAGAAGAGTAGGGGAGGGGCTCTCAACCACAGCAGATCATCACAATCACTTGGGGATCTTTAAGAAAGATACTGAATCAGCCCAGGTTTCTAGGATGAGAGTCTCAAGATAACAGAAAATTATACTTAACAAAAACCCAAAAACTCCTCAGGCAATTTTTATTTCCCAGATTTGGGAGTCACTTGTAGATTATAGATTACTGGCAAGGAAATTCTATTCATTCATTCATCAAAAGTCTATTGAGTACTTACTATATATCAGAGATTGTGTGAATTAGTATAAATACAGGAAGGAAGCCAGTGGGCACTATCACTGATCTCACAGAGTTTACAGTCTAGAATGGTAGCCAACATTAGATGAGTAATTAGACAAATTACACACATAACTCTACCAAGTACTGTCGAGGAGATTACCCTGAGCAGGTAAAATTTTAGCCAAGGCCTCAAGGGCTCAGGTAGGTGAAAGGTTTGAAAGCCAGTGTAAGCAATTCAGAGTGAAATAATGAAGACTTGAAATGAGGACTAGAGTGAAGGAAGAGGTGTGTGTGCTTCTGTTTCTGTTTCTTTAGTTCAGTAAAATCAAGGGGAAAAAGTCCTGCAAGAAAAACACCAGGAAATGAAGCAAAAAAGGCATGAGCAAGAAGAAAAGTGAGCTGTCTCATTGTCAGAACTGTGGGTTTGCCAAGTTTTTAATGAGAATTGATGCCATCGCCCAAGCACTTGACACTTGGCTTGGGAATGTGGTCTCTGGAATAGAGTCCTTGTTAATCTCTCCTTCAATGCAACAGAAAACTATGCTTCCTCAGGAATAAGAAATTTCCGGTTGATTTATCAGTCTTCTACCATTACACATTTTAGGAAAAATTCAGATTTCAAAATTGATGTCTTTCTCAAATGAGTTCAGTTTTAAACTTTACCTAGATCTACCTACTCCTAATCCAAATATCTCTTTCCTTTGTTCCTCTCCTCTGTGAGGAAGTGGTAAACTTTTGGTTCACAATGACCCCCTAACCTGCTATTGGAGTCTACAGCCTATGTTCCTGGAAACCAGTGAATTTAATGGGATTCCTATCCAGTGCCCAGCCACAGTAGGTAGAACCAGGGCTTGGCCCTATCCAAGACAGTTGGGGTCGTTTTCCTAGGAACATGGAGCAGAAACTAGAAACACATCTGTTTCTTCATGTGACAGGTATCACCATTTCTGCAGAAGAAAAACTAGTTGGTAGTTTGTTATACAGGAAGTTTAGTGCAATAACACTTTTTTTCTTGATTAAAGAAAAAGAGGTGTATAGTGCTAAGGAAAATGTTATGTTTGAAAAGTTAGATAGAATGAGTCACTTCAAGCTTAATAGTGGCATCAATTAGGCCCACGCTTTATGGATTTCCACAGCGCCAAAGAGTTCCTGAGCTATAAGCAACCCTGGCCTCATCATCTCGGTACACAGTGGGGCTGATGGGAACCAGCTTTGGGAGGGCATCACAATTTGTGTTTTGAGCAGTTTGAGATGGTCTTGTGACGTCTAAATGGAGATATTAATAGGCATTGGATGTGGGCATTTGAAACTCAATGTTGGATGGAAATACAAATTTGGGGATTATAAACATAACTACAGATCACATGACCTTTAAGCCAGGACAATAGATAAGCTAACCAAATTATAGCAAGTTTAAAACTCTACCACTTAATTCTCCTTTCTAACATTGAACTTATAATTTTCATTACATGATTTTGGATAATAAGATTTCTTCTGAAGCACAACCTTTGCATTGCTAGTGAACAAACTATAGCAATGTGTGCTCTTCCCAGCAATGTGTAACAATTCTTATTTCTTTGCATTATTGACAGTACTATGTATTATTTTTTTTTAAATCTTTGCTAATTTTATATGTAAAGAATGTGGGAACAATATTTTGATCTGTATTTCTTTGATTATTAAGATTGAACATTTTTCATGTATCTATTGATCATTTTTATATTTTTCTTACTGAATTGTCTATATATCTTCTTGCTATTTCTTCCTTGAAATTTTTTTTTTTTTTTTTTTTTGGTCAGAGTCTCATTCTGTTGCCCAGGCTAGAGTGCAGTGGCATGATCACAGCCACTGCCACAGCCTTGACTTGCTGGGCTCAGGAGATCCTTACGCCTCAGTCTTGTAAGTAGCCTGAACCACACACCATTCTGGGCTAATTTTTTGATTTATTGTAGAGACAAGCTCTCGCCAAGTTGCCCAGTCTCGCACTCTTGAGCTCAGGCAATTCTCTCACCTCGGCCTCCCAAAGTGCTGGTATTACAGTTATGAGCCACTGTGCCCCACCTGAAATTCAATTTTTCTGTTAATTCTCTGTGAAAGTGTTTTGTATAGCAAGGTTGTTGTGCCTATGTATGCAATTTATATTGAAAAAATTTTCCCAGTTTTCATTTTCCTTTTCATTCAAATTTTCTTATTGTTGTTGCTTTTATCTATTTAAATCTTTCATAATTTAATCAATTAGTCTGTTATTTCCTGGTTTGATGTTTTTGCATAAAGTTCTTTAATCAAGTATTATTTAAATATTTACCTATTTTCTACTATATTAAGGATTTCATGAAAAATTTAACACATCTAGGATTCATTTTGGTATTCAGGTGAGATAAAGTTTAACTACATATTTTTTAAGTAGCTAAATGTTATTCTAGTACAGTATGATTCTGTTATGCATGTTTGCTCCTGCTGACAATTTAGGTCATCTAATAACAAAATAGAAAATAGCATACCTAAATAGCTAACCATGCATCTGTTTTTAAGGGGTACTAAAATGTTTATTGATGGCTTGGAAAAGGTATACTCTCTAGGACAAAAATAAAGTCACTTAACTGTTATTCCTCTATGACATAATTGCTATTTCTACCTTCTCACAATAGGGGGATTAACATCCCAGATGCCATTGTAAGAAATCTCTAGTAAGGACCCTTTGTGATCTGAGCATTCTAACATCTTCAGATACGACCCCTTTTGTCCACCAGTTCTCTCTTCTGGTACAAGATAAGAGTATGCACATATTTTTATGACTCTAAATTATTCCTTATGAGTTACTTCTCTGTTGGATGCAAGCTTTGTAAACAACACCACGTATGGTCGCTTCTCCTTATTTATTTCAAGGATGTTATCTTTCTATTAATTTTTTTTAATCTCATGCATTTTTCCTTAGCTTAAAATCTCAGAACGTAAAGTCAGCACTCTTCTGGCAATAGTTTAAATACCCAATCCATAGTTCTACTGTGCCAAAGTAGAACAGCCTGAATAAATGCATTATTTATTAATTTATACTGCATCTGTGTCTGTCTTTCAGATTGAAAATAGTCAAATCTAATACAAGTAATAAAGAAATCCCTATGAAGTGTCTCACAGAGAACAATGGATAAATCAGCGTTTGGCATTTATAAATAAGCATGAAGATAATCCTCACAAAATAAGCATTTCCTTATGTTTTTGTGATCTTGGATGTTGATGGCTTTCAAAGTGATTTTGGCCCATTATTAATCTGATGATATTGTTCCC
Source organism: Carlito syrichta (assembly GCF_000164805.1). Taxonomy (NCBI): domain Eukaryota; kingdom Metazoa; phylum Chordata; class Mammalia; order Primates; family Tarsiidae; genus Carlito; species Carlito syrichta. The sequence goes on along the minus strand of NW_007252288.1, from coordinate 645,481 downwards.
AATTGAATTTCTTCTTCTATGTCCTCTTAACTCTCACTAGAAATCCTGTTTGTTCACCCACAAATAAACAATTAAGGTTTACGTTCTTTTCTTTTCTCTCTCTCTCTTTTGTCTTTTTGCATCTCTTTTACAGTGGAACCGTATATCGACTAAAATAATATTTGGAAAGGGGAGAAACAGCAAAAAAATATTTCATGAGCTATACCAAAAATATACTGTCATTCTATCTCTAGGTACCTGCTATAAAGGATGAAGTAGAAAAGCAAAAATAAATGTTATATTAGGAGGCAAAATCAAGAGACATTAGAAGTCCATTGTAGCTCATTTTAAAAAATAGTTTAGAGCAGGGATCTTTTCAGGGGACCCATGAATGACTTGTGATGGGGAAAGAAGAAAAAGGGTGAATTTTTAAACACTTTAAAACTCAGAGCAAAATTTTGGCTATATCTGATTGTGTGCCCTTTTTTTGGAGGGGGAGAAGTTCCATATCTTTAATCACATATTGATAGGAATCTGTGACCACAAAACAATGAAGAACCACTAATTGGGATTTATTAGAGTTATAATAGATAGACATGTGTTCTTTTGACTCACATAGGAAATTAAATTTAAAGGCATTTCTTTTTATTTCTTTCTTTTACTCAAATTCTTTTTATGCTGAATTGAATTTTTTCTGAGTTATTTTACTAAAACTTACAGAAATAAACAATTTAGAAAATGTTTTGGGGCTGGGTGAGGTGGCTCATGTCTTTAAATTTCAGCACTTTGAAGAGGTCAAGATGAGAGGAAGACTTGACGTGAGGCGTTCAAGACTAAAGTCAGTTATGATTGTGCTTCTGCACTCCATCCTGGGCAACAGAAAAAAAAGAAAGAAAGGAGAGAGAGAGAGAGAATGTTCTGGGCTACGTGGACTCACAAATCAGCAGAAGGTTGCCATAAGTGATCAACATAGTATTTCTGAAGGGTGGTTAAAAAGACAGAAAATAGCAGCGAGTAGAAGCACCCTTTACCCTTGAGTCCATGCTGGACCTTATCAGCTGGCATTGTCATTCTGGATGCTTAGAAGCCCAACAGATTTGGCATAAAGAAGGTCAGCTGTCAAACATCATGGAGAAACCAGAGAATCCATGCATGATATTCAAATCCTCCACCTAAGTTGGCAAGGGAAAGAGGGCTCACAGCAGAGGGTGAGTCAACGACACTTATGAGTTGAATTCTCAGATGATCCAATGTCTAGTCCACATATCTTCTCTCAACAGCTGCTTTTATCGGCTACTTCAGAGAAATTTGTAAGTCACCTCATGAGTTCTGCCAAATATATGAAACCCTGGCAGAGGCAGTAAAAGGAATCAAGCTCCCCAGTTGGCATTTGGCTTAGAGATTAAGTTTGATGATCATCATATATTTTTTTGTCACATCTTTACTCTTTCCAAAATAAGAGTTACAGACTTATATATAAATCTTTAAAGACATTTTAACTTTTCAAAAAATATATGGGCCATCAGGTAAAGTATTTTACAGGTCCTTCCTGTGGAATTTATTATTTCTAAATTGCTTAATTTCTTTTCGGAAAATATTTTCAGATATTATAGATCCTGAACATCTTTTGTAGATTTATACTCACAACCTTCTTTCTTTGGCTCTCAGATAAACTTTGATAACTCTAGAATTAAAATCTTTTCAATATGACTCATGAGAAATAATGAAATCATAAGACAAATGTAAGTGTTTTAGGCTTTCTCAATACTCGGCAAATATAGAGTATTATGCACAGCCAGATTACCTTTGCAAAGTATTTTATATTTATAGAATGCATATGCTATGGAGAGTTAATGTGTTAGTTAAATTCACTACATTTTTCTTTTCCAACTCTATGTATAAAAACAAAACAAATCAAGGTCTCAATACCTGTGATATGAGAAACAGACTTTAGAATGATCTTTGGTCTCTAATATCTCAGATGAGAGACCTAAAGTAAATCACAAGACTAAATATTATACATAGGATTTGTAGAATTTTAGATGTAATAATGACTTCAGAAAGAACTGCTTTCAGCAAAATTACAGCTAAATAGTAGGAATAAATTCTAGTGTTCTATAGCACTGACTCTAGTTAACAATAATTTTGTATGTTTTTTTAAATAGCTAGAAGATTTTGACATTTCCAAAACAAAGAAATGATAAATGTTTGAGAATATGTTAATTACCCTGATTTGAATCATTTACACATTATATACATGAATCAAAATATCACACTGAACCTTATAAATATGTACAAATCTTATGTCAATTAAAAACTATAACAAAACTAGCTTGAGGTTAAGTGCATATCTGACTAAAATATTTCATGTTGTTTCTATGTGATTCTAAGCCCAAATGACTTCTTCAGCAGTTTAAAAAACCATTCAGTTGTGACTTCTCTTTCAATTTTACAGTAAAGATTCTGCATTCAAACTAACTAGTAATAATGATAGAAAAACACTAGTCTTGTTCATGTGAGGATAAAAAGTGAAAATGATATCCAGAAGCATCATCTTTCTATTATAGAAGAAATCATTTTTATCAAAGAGAACACAAATTGTAGGGGCCTGCATAACAATGTTAAATCCAGTTGTCATGTTAGCTGTATATACGTCTTCAAGCATAAGCAAATGAATTTCTCAATATTTTATCTGAAGTTGCTTTTAGGTTATTACATTTAAGGGAAAAATACTCTTACAAGTAAGGTATTTAAGATTTTTTAAATGGAAATGCAGTAGAAATGTAATTGATTTTTTAAAATAGAGTTTTTTAGGTTATTACATTTGAGGCAAAATACTCTTGCAAGTAAGGTATTAAGATTTCTGAATACAAAAGGAGTAGAAACTTAAAATTTTTTAAAAGTAGAGTGCACAATCGACAAAAAGAAAGATATGAAATTATTTTATTGGTTCAACTGAACTGAACAAAATTGGAAGAGACACAATTCACTTAGTTATAGGATTCCATAATATAAACTTGAGTATAATCATGAATTTAGGATTACAAATTACCTTTTGCAAATTTAAAGATTAGTTCTACAGATTAAATTTGCCGATAGGCTGTCTTGTTAGAATGGAAGTAAATCTGTTTCTTAAAAATTATTATTTTGCTGGATTATGTCATAAGCATAGCTGTGCTCCTGAGGAAGGATAAGTTCCTTCTTGGCTCATCAGAATGAAGCTTTCACTGTTCTGCCCTTCAGGGGCTGAGGTGGTCGGTTGTTGTGCAGTATGGGGACAGCACTATCACCTTCAGCATTCGACAGAAGACTGCGGAACTGTGCCAGCTGGAAGGATGAAATATTTTTAAAAATCAGAGGTCATTAAAGTTACACAAAGCACTTTATTTTCAGTATTTATAACACATTGATATTTAGAAAACTGAGTTGGAGATTGTAGTGGTTTCACCAATGGAAAGAGAGAAAGTCCCAAATCCTTCACATTCATTCCTTTGAACTAGGCATTTTGCTAAAATTCTTGATGATTAACTGGGTTAAAATATCAACTTTTTCAACCTAAGAAAGCTGATTTTAAAAATGTATATACATCTTCAAGCATAAGCAAATGAATTTCTCAATATTTCATCTGAAGCTGCTTTTAGGTTATTACATTTAAGGCAAAAATACTCTTACAAGTAAGGTATTTAAGCAACTTTGTCACTCCAACTGGGGTACCTTGGATGAGTGACTTATAAGCTTGGTGCCTCAGTCTCTACATAGTACCTACTTCATTGTGTTGTGAAGATTAAATGAGTTAATATTTGCAAAGTACTTAAAATGCTGCTTGGCGCATATCATGTGCTCAGTAAATGTCAGTTAACAATAGGCTAAAAAGCTTGTCTCGTGGGTTTTTATAAAAATTGTCACACAAAGCATATGCAAGTCACCTAATAAAAATAGTTGCTCAGTTGATGACAATTATTGTCATCATTATTAAAAATAATAATTTTTTTGAGTTGAAGTCTCATTCTGTTGCCCAGTCTGGAGTGCATTGGCATGCTCATACCTCATTGCAACTTTGACCTCCTGGGTTCAGGCAATCTTTTTGCCTCAGCCTCCCAAGTAGCTGGGACAACAGGCATGCACCACCATGCCCAGTGAATATTTTGACTTTTTGTAGAGATAAGGTCTTATTTTGCTGCCCAGGTTGGTCTTGAACTCCTGGTCTCGAGTAATCTTCCCACTTCAGCCTCCCAAAGTGCTGGAATTACAGGTATGAGCCAGCATGCCCAGCCAGTCACAATTTTCCTTTGTTTCTGAAACCCTTAAAAAGCTATTTAACAAGGTTGGGCTTGTCTTCACGAAGAGAAAAGAATAGTGGGAGTTTTGAAACTAAAATTGTTTTTCAGCATAAAGTAAAAAAGTATCACAATGCACTTTTTATTTTTTGATAATTCAATAGGCCCATGCCAGCAATTAATCGTTTTCAGTTGGAAGGGAAAATAAACTCATAAACCTAATGGAATAATAATCTCCCCAACTGATACTATCAATTGAAGTGATATTCTTGCATTGCATTCCCATTTCCCACTCTTCACCTTTGATACTCTACCTGTTCTGAGCTGACACTGATGTTCTCCTTACAGATGAACCAGGTTACACTCTCATAAAGAGGAGGATGAGTCAGAGAGCCAAAGTAGGTCCAGTAATCCAGGGATGAAGGAAGGAGAATAGAGGGCTCAAAATTTGTGAATGGGGCTCGTTTGCCCTGGAAGAAAAAGAAAAGCATATAACATTATACCATGGTATCAAATATGTATATCAATGTATATGATATATTATTCTATATCATCTCATCGCATATTATCTAGAGATTTTAGCTAATAATTTAATTGATTTTTCTACTATTTAGTATTTCATGACTGATGTATTTGTGAATATGAACAAAAACAATAAAAGAGAAAAGATGAAAAATGTGCTACATATAAGTTTTAACCAAGATATCTTTTGCATTTTTCATTTGGTTGAGATAAGCAAAGGCTCAAAAAATTATGTAGAATCTGTATTTTTAAAAGGTATTCATGTTGGGTGTAGTGACTCAAGCCTGTAATCCCAGCACTTTGGGAGGCAGAGGTGAGAGGATTGCCTGAGCTCAGAGATTCAAGACCAGGCTGAGCAACATGGTGAGACCTCATCTCTACAATAAATCAAAAAATTAGCCTGGTGTGGTGGCACATACCTGTGGTTCCAGTTCCTTGGAAGGTTGAGACAGAAGAATCACCTGAGCACAGCAGGTGGAGGCTGTGGTGGCCATGTGTGCCACTGTATTCCAGCCTGGGCAACAGGGTGAGACTCCGACTCAAAAAAAATTTTTTTTCTTAAATTTCTAGAATAAAGCATTTATTCTTTCTCTAGGAATGATATCAGATTCTATTCTACTAGCAAAGATATTTATTGACATGCATATTAGTTATCTTTTAGTTTTATTCTATGTATTCCCTTTATTTTTTCTAATTAATTATTATTGGTGTATAGAAAGTGTACTGACATTTGCATGCTAATCTTTTATGCAATCAACTTTGTCAGACTTTTATATTGATTCTGTCTTTTAGTGGATTATTTTGTAGTTTTCAGGCAGGTATTAATGAAGATATTATCTCCGCAAAGTGTAGTTTTGTTTTTTCAATATCTTTCCTATTATGTACTCTTTTTTTTCATTATTTTATTGCATTGATTAGGATGTTTACTATAATTTTAAATTTTGATCATCATACCGACACCTTGGACTTATTTCTGACTGAAATAAAAATACTACAAATACTTTACCGTTTAGTCTGGACGTCTTATCCAAGTTTCTAGATGAAGTTCTTTATAAAATTCAAGATGTTGTTAGAGTTTTCTTGTCTTTCATTTTGTTTTATCCTCAGGAATAGCATATGATTCTATCAAATGACTTTAAAGCATCTAACAAGCTTATGATGAGGTTTTTCATCTTTAATTTATAAATATAATAAATTATATTAAGAGATATTCTAATATCGAACCATCCTTGCATCTCTAGAATAAACTTTACTACCTCAGAAGCAATACTCTTTTAATACACGTTTGAATTCGATTTGCTGTAGTAAATTTTAAAATTTCTTTTAGCTATATTCCTAAGAAAGATTGGCTTACATTTTTTGCAGTTTTCTTACCTAGCTTTAGTATTGAGTTTCATTAAACTGATGGTAAGTTTTCTGCCTATCCCCCTCATCTAGGCACTTAGCACTGGCATGATTGTTTTTTTAAAGTTGAGTAACATATTTTCATAAAATAACCTGGGCCTAACCTTTTATTTTAGTTGATATGTTTTGACTCTCTTCTCAATTTATTTTAGGCTCTCAGTCTATATAGGTTTTCTATTTTTGAGTCAATTCTGTTCACATTTTCTTTAAAAAATCCATTTTATCAAATTTCATATTTACCGATATATTATAGTTTTATCTTTAAAACTTTCTTCTGTCTCTTTAGTTATATCCCATCCTTTATTTCTAATTATATTTTGCATATATGCCTTTTTTCCTTTCTCAAATTTGTGAAAAATCTACCTTTTTTGTTGGTTCTTCCAAAGAATCAACTTTGCATTTTATTGATAAAGTTTTGCCTTGAACTTATTCATCATTTTCTTTCTTATTTTATTTTCTGCTTTTATCTTCACTAATTAATTTTCCTCTATTTTCTTTTTATATACTGTCCATTTTTATATTATTGAATTGAATGCTTATTTTTATCTTCTGTCAATCTCACTTTACAATACACCCATTTAAAATTTAATCTTTTCTATAATTAACACAAATCAGATTAATTTGATAGTCCTCCACACTGAAACAAATGACAGACCTCTAACATATTACTTAACTATTTACCGCTAAAAAAGCAGGATATATCAGATATATCAGAAAATTCATCTCTTTTGAGTTGGCAAATGGGAATAACAGTTATCAAATATTATATTAATGGTATCTCAAAAGACTATCCTTAACTCCTGTATTTTTATACTTCTAAAACAATGGATACCATCGTGAATGGAAAATAATTCACAAATCAATTACATACAGTTTTTAAAACAAATTTGAATGGCTATGTAACCTGTTTTTCCATAAGCCATATCCTGTTTAAATCAATAAACAATAATTATGAAAAATAAAAACCAGAACAATTCCCTGCATCAGAGACTTTCTCAGAAGTAGACAATTTCTGAGACGTATCTGGATTTTCAGATTAGTAAGTTTCGCCTTCCTACTCTTACGTGAAATATGAGGGAGACCCAAGAAAACTGAAATTGTCTTTTGAAGGGCAGACCACTTGTAGTACAGGCTTCTCCCACTAGGGTAAGTGTTCTAGGAACTCATGGGCATCAGTATACCAGCTAAGGATATTGTGAGAGGCTGAGTTTGGCTTCAGGGAATTTTTTTGTTTTGTTTTTTGAGAATCTTTCAGTGAGTTTTGCCCATTTCATAATGGATGATTCACAAGCACATCTGCCCACACTATGTTGTGTTCAGCGGTTTTTGACCAAAAATGGCATGATCCCTATGCCCTTATTCATCCCTCTCCTTATTCAACCGTTTCTCGTTTCCCTGGATGAAAAAAGTCCTCAGAGGGAAACATTTTGCTGATGTGGAAGAGATGAAACAAAAGACAATAGAAGCACTAAAAGGTATCAAAATTGATGAGTTAAAAAACTGTTTTGAGCAGTGGAAAAAGTGTCTCAATAGGTATAGTGCATCAAACGGAGAGTATTTGAAGGTAAGAACAAATATACATTTTTTTATAAATAAATTCTGAATTTTGGGTCTCCCCTCATATAAAATTAAATTATTTTCATAGTTCTATGAATTTTTGTTCTCCAACTTAAACTAACTTATTTAGTTTACTTACATACCTTAGTTTTAACTGCACTTACGGCATCAAGTACTTTCTGCAGCTTTGGATTGCCCTGACCAACCTGGAGATTAAAAAAATAAATAAAATATGAGACAAAGATTGTAATTAATAACAGTAGCTGATGAGAGGTTAGATATTTTCTCTATGCTTTAGGAGAGGAAATTTTATGAGGTATATATATTTGTTGGACCTTATACTCTGTAAATTGTTCATAAATGTAACTACAGATAAAGTTGCAAAATAAAACTTGGCTTAAATTTAATTATAAGCAAGATGTTCAAAGTTATACAAGACAAAACTAGATATTTAGCAAAACTGTGATACAAAAAACAAACCCCTTACTTTTGGTCTGTTCTATTAGTTCTAATCAGTACAATCTTTGATATGCTATAAGTACTCAGTAAAGGTTAACTAGAATTGCTATAATTCCAAAAGTTACTTAGTTTACCCAATATACTCAATTTAATAATGACTTTCTTGTAGAATGTTTCAAGGATTTTTCTACAGAGCATTTGCCATTTAAAAAAACTCAATTGATTTTTTAATGGAAAATGCTCTTAATATTTCTGACCTGAGGAGATACTAAATCGATAAATTCCTGACTATATTAGGTAGGAAATTTAGAGAAAAAGAAATGTGAAAGAGCTGGAAAACAGGCATTCCTTTTCCCCTGTGAATACCTTCTTATTCCACTTTCATTTGAAATGTATTTCTCTCTTCAAGAGGGAAAACCAGAGAGAAAAACCAAGCAATAAATTATTAGAGAGCTATCTGTTCTTGTAATCATCAGTAGGATGGGCACCTTCCAAAAATAAATATTCAAATATCTTTTGCTTTATTTCATCCTATTTTAAGATCAGATGGGTAAGAAATGATGTAAATAGAGCTGTGCAACTATCTGCAACTCACCTTCATCAAAACAGCAATAATTGCCAAACCATCAGGCTTTGAGGCAGCTTCAGCAAAGCTGGAATACTTAGCAGAATTCCAGTGAACTATGTGAAGCTAAAAATGACAATATGGTTAATTAATTATTTATACCAGTGTAAAGACAAAAAGTAAGCTATACGTTTAAGTTAACTTGTTACTATATGAAGATATATCTTGGCTTCCATAGATAAAACTTATGTGAACCTTGGAAGGTTATATTGTCATTCTTAGGAAGAGTTATCTGTGTGCTGAGAAAAGTAGACTGCAAATCCTGGAACCTGTATGTAAAATTTCTTTTTCTACAATATGGTTCTCATTGCACTTTTCTCTGACCATGCCAGTTTAGATTCTTTCCCTACTCTTAATTGATTATTTTACTTCTTTATTCCCCTGATGCTTTGTGAATAGTCATATTGGAATTTGCTACTATATTTATTTAATTGCAATCATTTATACCCATACTGCCCTGCTTGAAGTGTGTTTGCTTGTGTTTCCTCCACAGAAATGTAAGCAGCATTACTGAGCACTTGCAATGTGAAAAGTGATGGTCTAAATGTGCTTTATATGGGTGTACTCACTTTATCTTCTCAACAACTGTATGAGATAGATATTAATACTATATTATCTAGACTCTATAGATAGGAAGATTGAGGCACAGGGTGATTTGCCCAAAATTGTATGGCCAACAATCCAGGGCTATGTACAAACCCTGGAAGTTAGCTGAGGAGCTCACATTCTTAACCACCAGTCTGTATTGCCTCTTACACCTAATGTGTCATAGGTATCCCAAGTAGGTTTATTGAATTGATTGGATCACTTCGAACTTTGTGGCTAAGTGTCTCTCATGCCTAGCCTGGATTATTTTTATTTTTTTCATTTTGGATGAGAGGATCATTGATTAAGATTTCTTGGCTAATATCAACTATCCTTCCAAAAAGTTAATACTAATTTAGACTCCTATCCCACCTGATTTTAGTCTACCTTTAATTTTATGAAGGATTAATGAGAAAAACCCATTTAATAGATTTCTGCAGCATTGGAAGGTATTAACCATGTTTCACAATATAACATAAAGCAAGTTATATTTGTATACAATCCACGAATTCTCTATTACAATAAAAGATGCACACACTTGGTAACCTTGCAATCCATCTTGTAAAAATCTACCCTATGTAATTGTTTTCACCGGCACAGATATGTGCACAGATGCATTCATGGAAACGGGGCCAGTTAAATAAATTCTGATGTATTCATCCAAATGAAATATTATACAGGCAGCAAAAGAATGAGTTAGAATTAAATATTCTAATTTGGAAAAATGATCATAATAAACTGGTAAGTGAGAAAAAGCAAGTTACAAAACTATATGTATATTAAATTTATTTTATGAAAATAAAATTTAAAGTTAACTTGTATACATGATATATATATTATATAATTCAAACATCTAAATTAAAGAACAAAATTTCTCTCATTTTAATCTCTTAGACCCTCTTATGACAGTTTGGTGCACACATGCCCAATTACACAGATATACAGACAATAATGCTTTGAGGTAGATCACAAACTTCCATGTTAGACAGGCCAAGAGGACACAGCCAGGGAACCTGCCTCCAGGGAACCTGAGACCCTCATCTGGGTGTATGTTGCTCTTTGTGAGTGTTGCCACGATTAAACTTGAGCTCTTAGTAGAGTATTATTGAAGTGTTTTATTTTGGCCACATCCATGCTACTGGTGTGTCCAAACTTGAACATTTAAATGGAGGAAAGGGTGTTGTGTTCCTTTTGAGGTCAGAGTTTTAAAGAAGAGTGGTGTTACCCCTTGAAGCTAGCATGATGTCAAGGTAGCAATCTTTGAGGCGTTCGCAGGGAAAGGTGAATCTTGGGTTCAGGAGTTCAGCTCAGAGTTCTACTGCCTCTTTCCACATGAACAATTTTCTTGTATTGCCAATCATGATGTGTCTGTATTTGGTTTTACTGGAATCTGAGAGTTCCTTACAAGGACCAGAATGCTCATTCCTTGGAGTCATTATGATTGTGTCTTATGAGGGAAAGGAGAGGTTTCTGAGACTACTCTCAGGGTAATTATCTCTCACTACATTACATTACCTCGCCAGAATATTTGACGCCATCCACTGTGTGCTCAGAACCATAGTCATTTGTGCTGCCCCAGTGAAAATGAAACTGACAGAGCCTGTAGACATCAGAGAGAGGGCCGCCTTTCAACACTGGAAGAAAAGGGAACTTACTGTTAGCCTTATGATCACAAGCTCCAGCTTATCTTTGCATTTAATATAAACCAATACTAAATTGTGTTGAGTAGAAATGAAAACAGACATTAGTGTCCAAGCATTCAGCTTGTGTTTTCCCTCCACATTCATGATGATGACACTCATACATATGGTGCAACCCTGACTGTGGCACTGATGACATAGGCCATAATTTATGTACAAGTCTGAGCACATGAGCCATAATTGTACTATTTCTAACTCTAAGAAAACATATTGCAAGATGAGTGAATTGCATGATTACAGAACTTTCCTTGAATCTCCTTCAATCTGCAAGTTTATTCACTCAACAAATACTTTATAGGCAATATGCATAAAAATCTTTCACAGTTTATTTTGAGTAACAAATTACTCATCACCTACTTGTAACTGATGAGGATGTATGTAATAGGGAATCTTGACAGTTTTGTTAAGAATTCCTGGCCACGGACCAAGAGAAACTGCCAGTGGGACTTTAGGGTCATTTAATAAATGTTAACATTGAAATGACTTTGTCATTTTGAGAGTCTATCTAATCATATGATTAATTAAATACATGTAATACCAGACCTAATCTCATATGAATAATGGACAGAACCCCACAGTGCCTAAAATTTAGACTCAGAACCTTGTAGGAAAGAGCTAAAACAATTTGACCTTTTAAGTGAGTAGAACTGTCTTATGGAATTGTTATTTAACAGATAATTCAACAAACAACGTTTATGAAAAGCTGACTAATGGTCAGGCTCAGTGACTCAGCCTGTAATTCCAGCCCTTTGGGAGGCTGAGGTGAGTGGATTGTCTCAGCTCGAGGGTTCGAGACCACCCCGGGCAACTTGGCAAGACCTCATCTATACAATAATAAAAAATTAGCTGGGTGCATTATCATGCGTCTATAGCTCCGGCTACTTGGAAGGCTGAGGTGGAAGGATTGCTGGAGCCCCGCAGGTCAATGCTGAGGTGGCCGTGAGCATGCCACTGCACTCCAGCCTGGGCGATGGAGTGAGACTCCAACTCAAAAAAAAAAAGAAAAAAAGAAAAGAAAATCTGACTAGCTAACAAGAAATGTATCAGATATATGAGGACAATTCGCTCACTTTCCCTTTTTTCTACTCTATTCTGCTTATCCACCCTCATGCCAATTAGAAAATATTTAATTTTTTAGTTTTTTATTCATAATAATAGGTTCACTAGACTTTTGGGGGAAAATACTGTTTATTTAGAGAGAGTGAAGTGAGGATAAACATACTAGAGTGGCCAGAAGGATAGGACTGAAGGAAGACAGAGCAGGGAGTCTCAAAAATCATCTTTATCACTAGGGTGTTTTTCAGAAGTCCAAGATGCCTCACCAGATTATGGCAATGTTAAACACAGGCACAAAAGACTTAGGATGGGTGCTGTGTTTCTCAAGCCTCATTTTTAAAATTTTCAGTAGATACTAGGAAAAAATATCAGAAGAGCTTTTTGTCTCACCTGATCGGTTATCATTGTCATCAAAAGTTACATGGAAGGAATGTCCCACGTTGACAATTTCTTTGGCAGTGGCTGGATTGTAGGAGACACTGATAGGTTTCAGGGAGGTGTCATGTTTGGTTTCACCAGTTTTAATGTCAATAGGAGACTGGTTATTGCCATCAGCAATTGGGTATGACTTGCTCCATTGTTCAGGACCTATCAGAACAAACATATGTATAAAATCAAAACCTTATCAGATGCTTTATTTCAAGTTTTAGAAATATAACTACCTGTTTACTTATTCAATTAAGGTTTATTTAGGTGTGGTAAATGAAATTCTGTTTAGAAATTCTGTGTTGGAGAATGCTCCTTTTCTACACTATTCTGTAAAACAGTTTATTTGTTAACATTAGTAATATCAGCATATACTCCTAGTCTACAAGATCAAACTGTAAATATTTTTCTGTTAGCAATAGATTTCTAATACAGGCATACCTCACTTTATTGTGTTTCAGAGATACTGTACTTTTTTTACAAATTGATGGTTTGTGGTAACCCTACATCACACAAGTCTATCAGGGACATTTTTCCAATAGCATGTGTTCACTTCATGTCTCTGTGTCATATTTTGGTAATTCTCACAATATTTTAAATTTTTTATTGCTATTATATCTGTTATGGTAATCTTTGATGTTACTATTGTAATTATTTTGGGATGCCACACACTATGCCTACATAAGAATACAAATTAGATCGATAAATGTGTGTGTTCTGACTGTTCCACTGACTGGTTATTCTCCCATCTCTCTTCCTCTCCTTGAGGCTCCCTATTCCTTGAGACACAATAATATTGAAATTAGGCCAATTAATCACCCTACAATGGCTTCTATGTGTTCAAGTGGAAGAAAGAGCTATACATCTCTCAATCTGAATGGAAGCTAGAAATGACCAAGCTTAGTGAGGAAAGCATGTTGAAAGGCAAGACTTGGCCTTTCGCACCAGTTAGTAAAGCTGTGAATGCAAAGAAAAAGTTCTTGACAGAAATTAAAAATGCTGTTCCAGCAAACAGATGAATGGTAAAAAAGTAAAGCAGCCTTGTTACTGGTGTGGAGAAAGTTTAGTGGTCGGGATAGAAGATCAAGTCAACCATTATTCCAATATTCCCATAAGCCAAAGTCTAATCCAGAGCAAGGTCCTAACTCTCTTCAGTTCTATGAAGGCTGAGAGGTGAGAAGGCTGCAGAAGAGAAGTTGGAAGCTAGAGATTGGTTCATGAGGTTTAAGGGGGAGAAGAGGATAGCTTCATAACCTAAAAGTGCAAAGTGAAGTAGCAAGTGCTTCTACAGATGCTGCAGCAAGTTATTCAGAAGATCTAGCTAAGATTGCTGATAAAGGTGACTACACTAAATCACAGATTTTCTTTTCTACTGGAAGAAGATGACAGCTAGGACTTTCATAGCTAGAGAGGAGAAATCAAAGCCTGACTTCAAAGATTTAAAGGACAGCCTGACTCTCTTGTGAGGGGATAATGTAGCCAGTGATTTTAAGTTGAAGCCAGTGCTCATTTACCATTCTGAAAACCTAGGAGCCTTATGAATGATGACAAATCTATACCTGTACTCTAGAAATGGAACAATAAAGCCTGGGTGGTAAGCACATCTGGACTTACAACATGGCTTACTGAATGTTTTAAGTAATTGTTATGACCTACTCCTAAAAGTAAAAGATTGCTTTCAAAATATTACTACTCAATGATAATGCACCTTGTCACCCAATAATTCTGATGGAGATGAACAAGGAGATGAATGTTGTTTTCACACCTGCCAATAAAACATCCAAATAATTTTTAATGAATTTGGGCAAAGCAAATTGAAATCCTTCTGGAAATGATTCACCATTCTAGATGCTATTAAAAACTTTTGTAATACATGGGGGAGGTCAAAATATCAACATTAACAGGAGTTCGATAGAAGTTGATTCCAACTCTCATGGATGACTTTGAAGGGTTCAAGACTTTAGTGGAGGAAATAACTGCAGATGTGATGGAAATAATAAGAGAACAAGAATTAGAAGTGGAGCCTAAAGATGTGACTGAATTGCTGCAATCTCATGATAAAACTGTCATGGATGAGAAGTTGCTTCTTAAACATAAGTGAAAAAAAGTGATTTCTTAAGAAGGAAACTCCTATGTTCTGTGAACACTGTTGAAATGACAACAGGATTTAAAATACTACATAAACTTAGTTGCTAAATCATTCATAAGATTTGAGAGGATTGATTCCAATTTTGAAAGTTCAACTTTGGGTAACATGCTGTCAAACAGTATCAGGGAAATCTCCTCTTGAGTCAATTAATGCAGCAAACTTCATTGTTATCTTATTTTAAGAAATTGCCCCAGTGATCCCAGCTTTCAGTAACCACCACTCTCATAAGTTAGCCACCATCAACATCGAGGCAAAACCCTCTACCATTGAAAATATTGTGACTCACTGAAGGCTCAGATGATTGTTAGTGATTTTTAGCAATCAAATATTTTAAAATTAAGGTTTGTGCATTTTTTTAGACTTAATGCTATTGCACACTTAACTTTTATATGCACTGGGGAAATCCCCAAATTTGTGTGACTTACTTTATTGTGGTGATCTGGCACAGAACCCTCAATATTTCTGAGTCTGACTGTATGTGTCTATATGTGTATACATATACGCACTATATATATATTAGACAACCATGCCCCAAAGGATAACTGTTAAGAATATATGCAAGGCCAGAAGCAGTGGCTTAAGCCTATAATCCCAGGACTTTGAGAGGTCGAGACGAGAGGATTGCCTAAGCCCAGGGGTTCAAGAATAGGTTGGGCAACTTGGCGAGACTCTACAATAAACCAAAAAATTAGTCGACTATGGTAGCGCATGGCTGTAGTTCCAGTTGCTTGGAAGGCTGAGGCAGAAGGATAGTTTGAACCCAGCTGACCGGAGGCTGCGGTGGCCATGAGCATGCCACTGCACTCCATTCTGGGCGACAGAGTGAGACTCCAATTCAAGAAAAAAAAATACATGCAAAAGATATTATAATTAGTTAAAGCAGACAATTCAAACAATTAACCAATTGCTATACAGATATTTTATTTTATTTTATTTTTGAGTTGGAGTCTCACTCTGTCGCCCAGACTGGAGTGCAGTGACCGCTCTCGGCCACTGCCGCCTCAGCCTTCCAAGTAGCTGGAAGTACAGGCACGCGCTACCACGCTAGGCTGATTTTTGATTTATTGTAGAGATGAGGTCTCACCAAGAGATGAGGTTGCCCAGGTAAGTCTCGAACCCGCGGGTCAGGCAATTCACTCACCTCGGCCTCCCAAAGCGCGGGATTACAGACTAAGCCACCGAGCCCGGCAAGATATTTTAAATGCTTAGTACCTCTTCTATTGGAAAATAAGCTATTATTCTGATCTGTAAGAACAGAAGAATTCTTACCGTTTTTGCCATCATATCCCCAGTCTGAACTTGCCATGATCTTCTACTTTGTTTTCTTTTTCTGAGAACAAAAATAATACCTGGAATAACTAACTGCAACTGTCCATGCAGTAGATACCTTGAACTACAACTTAGGTGTTTTTATAGAAACTTCTCTGCCCTTAATAGGCCACTATTACATCATCTCTGCTTATCAGGAAGTATACATATCTAAAAAAAAGTGTTGTAAAAAAAAGTCTATAAGGGTTATATCAGTTCCAATTGTTTTATTTTCTTATATTGTAAAAGAGAATTATCAAATCCTAGTCCTGTTTCACTAAAGTGAGTAGGCAATATGGCTTAAAATTATTATATATATTTCTTTAGATTTCATAAATGAAAAATACTTTGTGCATTTAAGATTTCCAGTTCTTCTCTTCCTAGATATTCAAGCAATACTAACAACAATAATAAGGAGAATAATTTGCATGCTTACAGGTTGATTAGAACTTTTATCATGAAGTTAATTAAAGTCAGATAATGAAATACTAATCATTTATGTATATACATATATAATATAACTCACAATGGTACACTTTATGAACACATAGGGAAATAATAAAGTCCTTTACTTTGGAGTAATATTAGAATTCATAAATGGAGAAATTTTATTAATAGTAAAGTTAAATATGACCCAATATTTATTTTACATATCAAATAGGCTTACTAGAATAAAAATCTTCTTTTGGCCTAGGCAATATAGCAAGAACCCATCTCTGCAAAAAAAAAATGTTTTTAAATATTAGCTGGATATGATGGTGCATACCTGCACAGCTACTTGAAAAGCTGAGATAGCAGGATCACTTGTGCCCAGGGAGTTTGAGGCTTCAGTGAATCATGATCATGTCACTACATTTTAGGTTAGGCAACAGAGCAAGACTATGTCTCAAAAACAAAATAAAACCTTCTTTGTTATAGTTCTATACAATTTATCAAACCCATTTCTATTATTGCATCACACACACACAAACACACACACACACACACACACACACACACACACACACACACACACACACACACACACGTCCTCTATAGCAAGAGTCAGCATTTTGTAGTTGAGAGATATTGAGGGAGTTCACTAAAATTAGCAAGAAGCCAAGACCTCAGTCTGTAAATCCAGTAGTTCTTCACATACTTCCACAAAATGCCACACTGAGCTATGAGGTAAATAATCCCATAATTTTTCTTCTATGCCCACAATTCTCTTGGTCTGATTGAAGCCTGGACTAAGATAGAACTCACACCCAATGAGTGATGAGACGGTCAGCAGGACTTTTCAGGGAGACAAGACAACTGATTAGGATCTGTAAGACTCTGGCTGGGCCCAAATTTTCAAGACTCTAAATGTGCTCAAAGAAAATACAAGTAGCAAATCAAGCTTCTATGATCATGTTTTTTTATCCCAGGATAGTCATACTTTCTTTTGCACTCTAGAATTGTCTGAGCTCCCTGCAACCCCTGAACAAAGAGGAAGATCAGGAGCAATCTTTAGCAAGGCTGACTAGAGACACATTGTTTGTTCCTTTGTAGCTAATGACAGTGTGTTGCCTCTTATGTAGAGTGGTCTATTGTCACCAACATCCATGGAGTGGGAAGGGGTCCTGGATCCCATTCTATGGCTTTAGTAAACATTAGGAGATTTTCATTAAAAAGAACTCTTTTTTTAAAGGTACTGTTTATTGAGGGTCCAGTATATATCAAATGCTGTGCTAAAAACTGTATATGCATTAATTAATTTTATCACAAAACATATGAAATTTTTCATTAAAAATCTTTGTTTTGCATAAAGAGAAATTGAAGTTTACAAAGATGAAGACAACTCTTCGGGGTTCCAAAGCTTGCAAGTGGCTTCTTACATCCCATAAGACTAGGTTAAACCTAGATCTGTCTAAATCCAAAGCTTATACTCTTTCTCAACCTTCCACTGTCAGTAAATGCCTACTGACCTCAGTTGATCTTATTTTCTCAAGGAGTGGATTAGTTGATATGGCCTGGTCTGGCTCAAGATGACCAACAGTCAAACTTAATCCTTGGGCTTACTTTATTCCAAAAACTCATGGAGTGACAGTAGCAGGCTACCCTTTGTTGGATAATGGCTTCCTAATATTGGATACATAATAAAAAGTAACTTTAAGTTGATCTACTCTATCAGTCAACATATTTGAAAAATGACCCCCCTTCCATTACATGATGGTTCATCACACTGATGTTTTCATATTCGTATAGAATGGTAATTCATTTAAAATTTTAGGTGCAGCCGGGCTCGGTGGCTCAGCTTGTAATCCCGCGCTTTTGGGAGGCTGAGGTGAGTGGATTGCCTGAGCCGGCGGGTTCGAGACCCTCCTGGGCAACTTGGCGAGATCTCATCTCTACAATAAATCAAAAATTAGCCGGGCGTGGTAGCGTGGGCCTGTAGTTCCAGCTACTTGGAAGGCTGATGCGGAAGGATCGTTGGAGCCCAGCAGGTTGAGGCTGTGGTGACCGGGAGCGGCCACTGCACTCCAGTCTGGGTGACAGAGTGAGACTCTAACTCAAAAAAAAAAAAAAAAAAAATTTAGGTGCAAAATTACTTTGAACCCTATTATGACTTTTTATTTTATTATGTACCCAGGGTGTGCTTGTATACTCCCACAAGCAGAAAATTATATAGAGAAAGGATGTAAAATTTAATGAGCACTTATAGTGTAAGTCCTAACATCCCTCCCATTCACCTTTATACTTTTTCTGCTTAGAAACTTTACTTCTCTGAGCTTAAAATCTATGCCAAATCCAAGATTGTTAATTTTGTAGTCACTTCATTTTCACCTATTGCCTCCTCCCAGTATACTTTTCCAAGAAGATAATCTTTGAACTGCTTTTCATACCAAGGAAAAGTTCAATCTACACAACTTCTGTTCTTCTAAACTAGCAATTTATTTTTTAAGGCCATCTACTATGTCAGCACATGTTGAAGAAGACTTTTTGGTTCTTCTGATAGGTTATTCAGACTAAATCCACGTGTACCTGAAACTGAATTATGAGCATTATGTATGAAAAATCTACATTTTAAGAAAGGTGATGCAAAACTTCATAAATAATTTTGATAGAGGCCAGGGGTGGTGGTTCATACTTGTAATCTCAGCACTTTGGAAGGCCGAGGCAGGAAGACTGCTTGAGCCCAGGAGTTTAAGACCAGCCTGGGCAACACGGCAAGACCTCATCTCTACAAAAAATTAGCCGGGTGTGATGTTGCGTACACATAATCCCAGCTACTTGGGATACTGAAGTGGATGGATCACTTGAGCTCAGAAGGTTGAGGCTATGGTGAGCCATGATTGGACCACTGCTCCAGCCTGGTCAACAGAGTAAGACCCCAACACAAAAATAATAATTATTATTATTTTTATCTGATAAATAATTGCTTAATTATTAATATTAAGAAGTATCAGGAGTGCTATAAAGCGTACTATGATTATTATGGAACATGATTTCACACTGTATTCACGCTAGGGTATATTAGTGTCAGTTAGAAAAGGCTACAGTTAACTGAATTATTTCTTTCTGTTACATTCTTTAAAATATTGATCTAATTCAAGTCTCACAGCAGACGTAGGGGTTAGGTTAGGTTTTTTGTTTTTGTTTTTTTTTTTTTTTTAGTTCCTTAGATAAATATTTTCTTCTGATTCTTATTTTAATATTTTAAAATTAAAAGCATGAACTCTCTTGGAAGCAAAGAAATGGTGGTGAATTTCAAATTCAAATTTGTTTAAAAATAATTTTTTGTTACAGAAGGAACAAAAAGTACGAAAGAGTGCCATCCATGCCTAGCTATGGAAGAGATCTGCTAAATGCCACTGAAAAGAAAAATATACACCTCAGTAGGACTGAATTCCAAAGACCATAGCTTTTCTACAATGCTTAGAGTTCTACAACAATAAGTGGCTTTCTTGGAATCTACTTTTTCCCTAAAATTGGGAAATGTACAGTGTGAAAATAAAGTGTCATTTTTGACTATTAAATTTGACATGATTCTCGTATTGTTCCCTGAATTCCCTGCTTCCTGAAATGGTATTGCTTGGGATAGCAAAATAAATCTTTCTAGTGGAGAAGAAGGTCATGAAAATGGTGGCATTAGCCTGGACATTTCTGCATTATGACAACTGATTAATGAAGTTGAGGTATTCTGATTAATGAAGTTAAGAAGTATGATGGTTTATCTGAGTTTCACACTATCATTTCCTCTGAATCTGTCCTATCACTTGCAACAAAGCAATGTTGGCAACTTTACTCTTTCCAGTAAATATATTTGTCTCCATCTATACCAAGCTTGTTCCCATGTTAGTGTCTGCTGTCCTATTGGTCGGATTACTGTGTACTCAGATCTTTGCACAGGCTCAACTATCACCTCCTCAGATGTAACTTTCCTGAGCCCCAAATCCACATCTTTCCCCTCTTCCTGGTCACTCTATTAATCATTCTTGCTCTTCTTATTACATTTGTTGCATCCCGAAATTATTTTGCTTGCTTTCTGAGATTAATGCATTTGATTACTTCCTTAAAGTGTATAGCCATCTCTGAAACAGTACCTCTGTAATATGATAGAACCTTGATTACTTTTTCATCGTGTTCTTTTCACCTGTAATACACCTGAAAAATAGCAGTGCTCAATAACTACTTTTAGAGAGAATGCTTAAATGATCATTTTTAAGTTCAACTACAGTATTTTTATACTTAGAAGGGCAGAATGTTCAGCAGGGACTATACTTACCCAAATGCACTCATCTGAACCCATGGTTGTGTGACACAAGGATGTTTGAGCATGTGAATGAGCTCTGCTAGAGGTAAACTCATGTTCATTTTTGGACTACGGAAAAAAAGTCTTTCCCCTCCCAGTTCTATTAATGGGAAGAATGAAGCGACCCATCTGTGTCTGTCAGTCATTGCTGGAAGAGTAAGAACACTGGTCTTTATAAGTGTCAAATTTTTTGACACTTCATAAGTGTCAAAATTTAACTTTTTGAATATGATTTGAACTTTTGATATGTAAGTTTCAAAAGTCCATATCTTATGGTTTTTGTTACTGTAATTAAAGAAAATTTTCAACTTTATATTTTCTGTCTTGGAAATTTTTACTTTTTAAGGCAATTTTAAAATCTGCTAGTGAGTATTTTTTATTAATCACTAGGTTCAACTCTCTATATATAATCATTTTAATTCACAATATAGAGGCATTTGCAGTATCTTAACATTTCGTGCTTTTGAGAACATTATATTTTAAATATGTCTAGTTGACTGTCTTGCTTATTGAAAGTATTGGTTGGGAAGATATCCTGTGTACTCTGAGAATGCAGCTTGTGAATTTTAATGTTAATGATTAGGAATAATTTCTACAGCATGAATGGGTAACTTGGCAGGTTGATGGTACCATCCCCATATTTATCTTCAGAATGAGAAAATACTACTTGTATCTTATTTTCTATAACTAACTGGGGAATTAATGAGCCTTTATAAAACAGATGGCACTATTAAGCAACATTTTTCACCTAAAAAGAAAATCACATGCACAACACTATAAAACTATACAAACGTAAATGATCAATTTTAGTATTAAAAAAGTTTGATTTTAACTCTCAGGCAAATAGGTGATTATATAAAACAAAATATTTCTGGTGACTGCATGTGGCCTAAGATTCAAACAGTTGCATAACAGATATCAGCTTGCCAAAGATTAAACTAAATCCTACAGGTAAATATGAAAGGAGATAAGTTCTCAAATGTAAATATCAAGGGAGGTGAAGGTCAATTATATCAGTCACCTTGTAACATCTTTCCTGCACTTTTTTTTGGGACAGGGTAGTCTAGTTACCTAAAACCATCATTTTAAGATTTAAAAAAAGGTTTCTGCTGACTTCTCTAATCACTTTGTTAGCTTTCAGTCCCTTTTATCAAACACTAGACTTCCAAAACAAATTTATAATTGAATATGCTTTTTTTTAATCCAGGTTTTCCAATGCATGGTTTGCAGATGACTTGCCTCAGAGCCACCTGAGGTGATATTAAAATGAAATGCATGTGTCTCAACCAATCCTTTACTTTTGTGAATGATGTTAGCACACTTGGATGGTCAACAAACACTAAGCTCTTTTAATAAGTACTGATAGTCTTTTTAGTGATAACTTGGGAATACATAACTCCACCCCCATGGTCTAATTACCATGAGATACATTTCAGTGAAAATCAAGTCTTCGATCAAATTACCAATTGGGCTGGATGGGGTGGCTCGCGTCTATAATACCAACGTTTTGGGAGTTCAAGGAGGAGATCTGTCCAGGAATTCAAGACCAGCTTGGGCAACACCGTGAGACCTCATCTCTACAAAAACAATGAAAAAATTAGCCAAGAGTGGTGGCCCACATCTGTAGTCCCAGCTACTTGGGAGGCTGAGGCAGAAGGATTGACTGAGTTTAGGAGGCTGGGCTGCAGTGAGCCGTGATAGTTTCACTGCACTCCAGCCTGGGGGACAGAGTGAGATTCTGACTCTAAAACAAACAAACAAACAAACAAACAAACAAGCAAATAAAAAATTCCCCAATTGTACATATGTTATTAACAAATAGCCACAGATAGTCACATGACTTTTCTGTTGTTTCAGGAAGCCCGGCTACAAGTGAGGCTCACCAACCAGCACCTTGAATGAAAGGCTCATTCCAAATAGACTTCCATGACATTAGAACTTCTTGTCAGATCAGGCAACTGGGCCTGGTGGGGCTTAAAATGACATACTACATTAATGGCATTCAAGTGCTGAACTTATCCACTCACATGTCTTGTTCATACAAAAGCTATGGGCCCAGCAAATTTTATCTGCTCAGTTACTACTCTTAATAATATGGATTTTATAAGTATAAAATTATTTCTAACATCAATCTTCCAGTGTTGATCTCACTACAAATAACTAAGTAGCCACCTCTGAAGAGGCTAGGGTCCTGATTCGGATGTTATTAATCATTCCTATCAGGGATCAGATTATATGAGCAAAATTGTTATTTATTCTGAAGTGATATAAAATTATAACACCTACTGAATCAAAATCTTTACAGGCAAGACCTGGCAACCTGAGTTTTTAGCAGACATCCCCAGCTTTTAGAAATCCTGAATCCTGTCTTCCTGGCAAGTTTTCTCCTCCTGGAAGCATAATGAATCAATATTCACTTCAGCAGTCACTTCAAAAAATAGTTAGTTAGTCTTTATTTCTCATAAGATTTCTTAAATCCTTTAATTTAGGATTTTAATTTAGTGCCCAACTCCAGAAAAAATATTTTTTCATTTTTTTAAATGGTATCCTTTTGACCATTGAGTAAGCATGCCAAATACAGAGTGGTGAATTGATTTGCAGTGGTTTTTAGTCAACTGCTCAGGTTAAAGTTATTAAGTAAACATAGGTACAACAATCAAATGCCTTCTAGTAGTGGAATTATTCATAGTTGTATGTGGGAGGTGTCATTTTCATGTACTCTAACTCAAACACTAGATTTCTAAAATAACTTTACAGTTAAATATGTCTTTTTTTAAAATCCAGCATTTTCCAATGCATGTTTTGCATATCACCTGCCTCAGAGTCACCAGAGGTGATATTAAAATGCATCTGCTCCTTGTCCTGGGAGGTCCACCCAAGAAAATTGGCAAGAGCACTATTTGA
The DNA here is from genome assembly GCF_000164805.1 of Carlito syrichta. NCBI lineage: Eukaryota > Metazoa > Chordata > Mammalia > Primates > Tarsiidae > Carlito > Carlito syrichta. The sequence goes on along the minus strand of NW_007252288.1, from coordinate 621,753 downwards.
ATGAGCAATTTGCAGAATGACTCATTATTCAATGGCAAAGTGCACAGAAAAAATACATTACAAAGATTCTCTTTGCTGATCTTAAAAGAGTGAACACAGGCATATAACGGGGATGAAATAATGCCTACATTTTTTTAGTCCCTGAAGACTTTCTTTTGCTTCACAGTTATTTTGAGGAGTTAGCATTAACTATAAAATTTTTCATCTGTCAATCCCAATTTCTTTGAGTTTTGCTATTTATTTCTTTAAACCTGGGTTAATAATAATAACATAAAGTTTTTGTTTTAAATGAGGATCAGAGGCAAAGGCACATAGTAAATGCACAGTAAGAGATGGCTTCTAGTCTTCACTAATAATGTAAAGCTGTGTATGGTTGACTAAAATGGGAAAGGTAAATGTAGCCAAGAGTTAAAGAGCATACTGAGCTGTGTCAAAGTCCCAAGACTTTGATGACATCCATTAGCAAATCAGTCTTGAAATCACAGGACATAATTCTCCCTAGAACCTTTTCTAACAAATAGGAAATGAATAAATGGGTAAGGTGCTTTTTAAGAAAGAAATTCTTTCTTCTAGAATAGCCCCATAGAACGGGGACATTTACTCAATAACTTTTAAGAAATCTGTGAACTGAATAAAACAAATATCAGTATTGCCATTCCAAAATGAAGAAGTTTTTGCAGATGAGAAAGTTAAGCTACTTGTCCAAAGTCAGACTTAAGTGTTAGAATTGGAACATCATGTCTTCAGACTCTGTCAGTAATTTTTACCACTATGACAAATTATAACTGGACAGGCACAATGAGGTCTATAATCCCAGCACTTTGGAAGCTAAGGAGGGAGGGTTGTTTGAGGCAAGGAGTTAGAGATCTGCCTCGGCAACATGGCAAAACCCCATCTCTATAAAATAAAAAAATTAACTGAGCATGATGGCACATGCTTGTAGTCCCAGTTACTCGGGAGGCTAAGGCAGGAAGATCACTTGCATCCAGGAGGTCGAGGCTACAGTGAGCCATGATGATGCCACTGCACTCCAGCGTGAACAACAGAGTGAGACTCCTGTCTTAAAAAAAAAATCAAACTAACAATAGTTCTTTATTGTTCATTACTATTTACTTCATTATCACAAAAAAGGTCAATCATATAGGGAAATATTACCTACACAGTCATTGTAGTTTCCTTAATACAGATCCTGTAATGTTGACTTGGTTTTGTTCAGAGGGCCTAGTGGTAGGACAAGGACCATCTCTTTGGAATGAATGCATGCTGTACTTTTTCATCTCATCAACCAGTCTGCCCAGGTCCATGGAGTTATCCTATGTATCCCTACTGAGGCTCTTTCCATGCCTATTTTTCCTATGCTTATGTGGAGAAGTCAAGCTACACATGATTTAAACTCCCTGATTCTCATGTAACTGCTGAATGCACATTTCTACATTTCCACAAAAATTTTCTATATTTCTTCCAGTCTTAAATGGAATAGAATAGGTCCTCCTCCCTTAATATTTCTAGGATGGGAAGGAAAAAAATAAACATATTAGGATCCTCATAACAAGATTTTAGAAAAGATTTCTATCTTCATAGCTAAAGGCAAAATAGCAAGATTTAAATTAAAGTCCTTCCTGATCCTGTCTCCTTTGCAAGAGATTACTTGAGCAACTAATTTAGCTGGTAGAAGGCATGCCTTATTCTGAATTTCCTCTATGATTCTTTCTAATTTTTTTCAAGTTTCTCAAGGCAAATGAGAGTTACCTAAATAAAGAACAGATAATAAGCTTATCTCTAAAGATGGATTTATCTAGAAGTAAGTGAAGAGTTTCAAGGACTCTTAAAGATCTTTGATATGGTATAACTCAGTTTTCAGCAATGACTCCCACAGAAAGAGAGAACAGGACATTCTGCTGTGGTTTCTTAGGGCTCCTTTAGCTTCTGGAATCAGACAACTTTGAAGAGGCTGCTTAAGCAACAGTTCTCGTCTGTGACTTGGGTTTCAAAACTTCAGGGTTATGAGTGAAAAGGTGTTGAATGAAAGGCTCGTTATTGCATCCCCTTACACCTAGTTTATCCTGCCCTGTAGTGGATTTCCTTCATATGCAATACTGGGGCATTGCAATAGTCCTAATTCCTTTAAGACTATCCTGGACTCTGCCTTTAACTAGTTGGTAAAGTTCCATATAACCTTTGTGCAACAGCCTGAGGATTACAAAATGAGGGAGTGACATGTTGGCAAGTGCCTTCGTTTTCCATCCTCACCCAGGAGGCAGCCGGAACCAGCCTGGTGAGAAAGAACTCCAGGAAAAACACCTCCCCAAGGCGCATGTCAATAATGCTTACAAAATGGAGGCCCACAGAGTCTAAAGGAATCCTTCAGGACCCCAGTGGCTCAAAACCAAGCCAGAATGAAGCATATGCATATGGACTTCTTAGAACAGTTAGGGCTGGTTTTATGCAGTGATTTGATATGGGAAGATGAATTCCTGGCAATGTTCTCAATGCCTCCTGTTGGTGATTCCTAAGGGTGCTATCTAGCCAGCGTTCACGTTTGACGTTTTTACAATGTGTTCTTTTGTTGTTCCTGTCTCAGGCTCTGAGAGTTCTCATACAGTCCCCTGAAGAGTTGGATGGAATTTTACTGTGTGGTTGCTTGCAGCTGGTACCAGCTGTTGCTACACTTTTCTATCCTAATTTATTTTTGTGTGTTAAGATTGTGTTTCTAGTCCTCCCCTCCGCTTCTGATGCGACACATATAGTGCCAAATTGTTTGCTGGTGAACATGATATTCCTAGGAGAGGCCAGTGGCTTCTTCCAAAGGAGCATTGACTATTTACATAAAGCCACTTCTGGGTATGGAGCTGACTGTGTCATTTATCTCAGGTAATAGAATGTTTCTAAAAGGATCATTTTAACTTTAAAATCAAAGGTGGCAAATGAAACGTTTCTTAAAAATTCAATTACTTAAAATTTAAAGTTGGAGTGGTAAGGAAGAAAGGAATGGTCTCTTTGCAGAAGCTAGACCAATGAAGTTTGCAGAAAAGAAAAATAGGTTGTCTTTTATTAGATCAAATATTGACAGCAATGTTCTGGCATGATGGACATGCCTTCTGTATGAGATGACTATGACATCCACTCAAAAAACAGCCCAGTGGGGAGAGAAATGCCAACAATAATAGATGTGACCTTTTAGTGCCGTAGCCATTGGCATTGCCCGGGGGTAATCCTAGATCACCCATTTTTCCATTTGGATGAACTGGAGACTGACAGGGCAGGTGTCCTGCCTAAAGCAACTGATTTGCTGATTTATGATCAGCTTTCAGTCTCCTTCCTACTTGCCTCTTCCAAAGTGAGCTCTTAAATCAGTTCTTTTCACTACCTCTGCAGAGAATCTAGAGGTCAGCACCAGATTTATTCTTTGTAGCACTCCTGTTGAACCAAGGCAAAGACCCATGATCAAATAATGCACCTTAGAGATTTTTAGTATCGTTATTAAATTCAGTGGGATTAACATGCAGCTACTGACGGAGGACTTGAACTGCAGTGTTGAGATGAAACTAAATCGAGCACAACTTAATCCCTTTATCATAATAGGAACAAGGAACAAAACAAATGTTACCATGGCAAGTTGGGCACTGCCTTGGGCACCGCAAATTCTGGTTGTTGAAATTAGCTATGGGTTGATTTTGTTACTCATAGTTGTGCACTACCCATGGATGTCGGTGGCCTGCCTTGTTAAACATCAGATCTGCACACAAATCATTAGACCAAACTCTAGGAGATGGATGGAGAAAATGTGTTTGGAATTCAGTGACCCATGGCTTCTTAGGGTGCAAAGTGTGGGCAAGACAGTACTGAGTATGGGAGGGGAGAGAGTCGCATTTGGCTCCATTATATGTTACAAGTGACATAGAATCCCAACCCTCTCTCTTCCATATCCTCAACAGGAAAAGTGCTTAAAACGAGTCAGGGGGGCATAGCCTAGTAACATCTTGGAGTAGAAACGCATGAATCTGTCTTTTCTGGAAGCTGGATTCGGATTAGCTTTAATGTCAAACCAATATCAGTCTGGTCTCCGCTCTGTCCATGTCATCCAGAGCAACTGAGGTCTGAACTTCAGACTCAATCTTCCATCCTGAACTCTAACCTTGCCTTTTACTAGTAGTTAGTCTTACTTCACAACCACTGACTGCTGCCTGCGTCAGGACTCATGCTCACACTCTGCCCATCCCCTTCCGCCAGTTTAGCCCAGCTTCTAGTGCAGGTTTTATTCCACACTGTTCCATGAACTGATACTGACCACTGGTTGAGCTCAGACTGCTTAGACCAGAGGCTAAGAGTTTAAGTCTGAGAGGAACACTGTCTAAAGACCCAGGCTACAAGGGGTAGAGTGCAGGCTGACTTGACCAGGAGCAAAGGGCACTGTGTACTCTCCAGTGGTCAGATATTTGAGAAAAAACAGCTGGCCCAAATGGGAGAAAGATGAAAACAGGAATATAAGCCATTAATTTTGTGCCACACCAATGACTAACGTGAAACTATGTACTTATAACTCAGCTGTTCTAGGTAGCATTTGCATCTTGAGTTTCTTATACATAGTGAAAAATCACCCAGGGATAGTTTTGTGTGTAATTTTTTTTTTTTTTTTTTGAGTGGAGTCTCACTCTGTCGCCCAGACTGGAGTGCAGTGGCCGATCCCGGCCACCGCAGCCTCGACCTGCTGGGCTCCGGCAATCCTTCCGCCTCAGCCTTCCAAGTAGCCGGAATTACAGGCGTGCGCTACCACACCCGGCTGGTTTTTCGATTTATTGCAGAGATGAGGTCTCGCTGCCCAGGCGGGTCTCGAACCCGCAGGCTCAGGCAATCCACTCACCTCAGCCTCCCAAAGGCGCGGGATTACAGGCTGAGCCACTGAGCTCAGCTATGTGTGTAATTTTAATTTAATTTTTTCTGCATGGGTACTATGTTCATGTGGTTCTAAATTCAACTACATAAAAGTGCACAAAATAAAAAAAAATTCTCCCATCTTCTGTCCCAGAGTAAACCAAATTAATCAATTTCTTTTATATCTTTAAAGAGATATTTGGTGCATACACATGGAAATAACTACATGCATTATTTAGCTCTTTTAAAAAGTTACAAATAATATTACATACTGTATATATTTTTATACCCCCTTACTTTTTTTCCTTAATAAGATACCTTGGAATTTGGTCATATCAATATATAAAGAATGCTTTTTGAGGGGAAGGCTTTACAGTATTATGTAATATGAATTACCATTTTTTATTCAGCCACTCCCCAATTAGGCATTTATGGGAGGGGACCCCCAAAAAACGGAATTATTTGGAGGGTAGGCCCTTTGTAGTACAGGTTCCCCCATCAGGCAAATGTTCTAGGAGCCCATTGGGATCAGTGTACCAGCTAGTGTTGTTGTAACAGGTTTCATTTGGCTTCAGTGAATTTTTTTGGAGATTCTTTGATCATGTTTGCCCATTTCATGATGGGTGATTTATACAAACAATGTGTAGCAGTGAAATTTTGACCCCAAAACGGCATGCCCTACCCTCTCTGTTCTCCCAATCTCGCCTAGAGCAACTTCTTTTGTTTGTTTCCTTGGATGAAAAAAGTCCTCAAAGGGAGATATTTTGCTGATGTGAAAGAAGTAAAACAAAAAACAGCAGAAGCACTAAAAGGGAAAAAATTTGTAAGTTCAAAAATTGTTTTGAGCAGTGGAAAAAATATCTTGGTAGGTGTGTTGCATCAAATGGAGAGTACTCTGAAGGTGACTGAAGTTTAAACATGCAATAATAAATACATGATTTTTAAAATAAATAAAATCTGCTTTTTGGTCCCCCCTTGCCTAGATTATTCCTAGTCATAATAAACAGTGTTGAAATGAAAGACACAGTTCCTCGGATACTGAGAGGAGTACTACTGAAGAAAGGAAAAGGAGTCTGGTGATATAAATATCTTATAAATGAATACATTTTTGTTCTTCTCAGTGTCTCCTCACGTACATTTTACTTAGGTTCTAATAATGATCCTATTGGGGAGGGAAATGTGAGATACACACACACACACACACACACACACACATATATATTTAAGCATGAAGGAAAAAAAGGTGATAGTGACAGCATCCTTTAGTAAGGAAGTTGAACAGAGGAAAAGTCATCTTTCAAATACACCCCAAAATATCACTTTTTAGTAGAGAAATCCATTATTGCTTCCAGGAAAAGTGCTAAGACAAAAATCTTGTTGAGATGATCCTCTGTTTTTGGAGCCCTTTAAAAAAATATCTACTTTCTCACACAAGTACAAAATAAAAGAGAGCAAACAGCTTATATAACAAGGAATACTTTTATGTTATTGAGAGCAAAATTCACCTGTGGAAGTCACTGAGACTAAAGAGAACAGAGATCGTTTTTCAAGGGGGTGTACCACCTGCTGATTTGGTAGCAGTGGGATGGTAAGAAGACAGAAACAGTCTCCTTTTTTTTTTCATTTTGTCATACAACCTGAGTCACAGCATAGGCACAATCGCAGCTCACCGCAACCTTGCCCTCATGGGTTCAGGTGATCTTTCCACTCCAGCCTCCTGAGAGCTGAGACTATAGCGAGTGCCACCATACCCAGTTAATTTTTGATTTTTTTGTGTGTGTACAGATGAGGTCTCACTATGTCTCACTAGGCTGGGCTCGAGCTCCTGAGTTCAAGCAATCTTCCTGCCTCAGGCTCCCAAAGTGCTGGGATTACAGGTGTGAGCCACGGTACCCAGCCAGGAGCACCTTTCATGTTTTATATAAAGAAATAAAATGAGTTCTCTGAGCACAGTCTTAAGAGCAAAGAATGCAACAAATCAGGGCACTTTAGATTACTGATTGCTGAGAAAGGAAAACTGTCACCGCAAAGGAAGGACTGATACACATGAACACTGAGAAACATCACCCCAAGGTTGTTCTTCCTTTAACTTAAGTGTAAGGGTGAATATATACAGAAAGAAACTTTAGTGCTTAGTGAGAAAGTAACTAAATGTCCCTTATGCACTTATTTCTTCAAATGGTTTAAATTTTTAACTTTAAATTAGTGATAACATGTATTTTCATTTAAATCAATTGAAGCTAAAGTTACTTTCTAAACGGAGTCATTTTTATCAGTGGTGAATTGCAGGTCAAGTTGTCTTTTTGTTTCTTCTTATTATTGATAGATCAAGAACCTCAGCATGCCATGACTTGCTTGGCTTTCTTTACTAGCATTTAATCCTTCTAGTGTTTGACATAATTCTCATGGCATGTGGACTGAATATAACAACCTTCATTTCACAAATGAGCAGATCAAGCTTGAAATATTTTGTCACTTGCCTGAAGTCACACTTCAGAATGGCAATATTGATATTTCATCCCACTTTTTGTGCTTCCAGGCCAGGAATTATTTTTCCACCACAATCAAGAACTTAAAGATTAAAAACACATTGAGTTTTATCATATAATGTTAGTAAGAAAAAATACCAGCAAGCAAATGTCTTTTGCGCATAGCTTTCCCATGTACTCACCCTAACCTTCTATTTGTAAAATTGGAAGTAAATATTGTAGCCTCTTTGAGCTTCAATTTCCTTAACTGTAAAATAGAAATAATAATACCAACTTATAAAGTTGTGAGGAACAGTATTGGTATAAATATAAAACGCCTGGTGAAAAGATAGCACTTGATAAATAACAAATTTCATATAATAATAATAACTATTATTATATAGGAGAGCAGATAGGCAAAAATGCTTTATAAATTGTGAACTGATGTATAAATGCGAGGTACTCTTATTTTTTTATTTTGTAATTATTTTGTTATACTTTAAAATCTTTATTCTTTTTTCTGTTTTTTATTTTTTGCTTTTTGTTTTTTAAAATGGGGTCTCATTCTGTCACCCAGGCCGGAGTGTGATGGCACAATCACAGCTCACCACAACCTTGACTTCCTGGGCTCAGGATATCCTTCTACCTCAGCCTTCTAGCTGGGACTATAGGCACGAGCCACCATACCTGATTAAATTTGTTTTTGTTTTTGTTTTTGTAGCAATGAAGTCTCTTGTTATATTGCCAAGGCTGGTCTTGAACTCCTGGGATCAAGCAATCCTCCAATGTTGGCCTTCCAAAATGCTGGGATTACAGGCATGAGCCACCACACCCAGCCTGTATTTTAATAGTTGGAGCCATTTAGTATAGTCACTTTAGTGTTAAAGTTATTCTATGCCATTATTTTAGTTAATAAACATTTGAAAGTTAATTTAACTAAAATAAATGCCAATGTCTCTTAAAAGTGCTTTCCCCCTTTTTCATTTTACTTAATTTTAAAACTAAGTGTCTTTCTGCAAGAATAATTCCAAATTTACATTGAGATCAAGTCTGATTAACAGCCTAAAATCAGGGAACCAAGCAGCTTTATAGAAAATAAAAATAAAATAAAGTAAGACATATAAAAATCATTTAAATTTCTTTTTGTGCATTAGAGAAAAACAATATAAAATTTTTTCAACTCTTGAGTACTTTTTGTGAACTGTAAAACCATTAATAGCCAAAATATAACTTATTATGGATTCATAATTGCTCGTCTGAAGACCCTGGGGCCACAAGTATTTCAGAATTCAGAAGGTTTCAGATTTTTGAAAGCAGCACAGCGCAAATGTTATATAAGAATGCATTAGCAGGGTCTGGGGTAGCACCTTGTAATTTAACACATTACTATTTTTGCAGCAAAATGTATGGATATCATATTAAGTGGAATAAATAAGGACTATAAATAGCTTCGTGTCAGTTCAGGTCAGGTTTTACCCACAGATGAGTTCAGGTCAGCTCAGGTCAGATGTCTGCAGAAACACTTTAGGTTTTCAGAAATGTTTGGATTTCAGGGCTACAGGTAAGAGATAGTGAACTGAATTTTCTTATCTTTTTGTTTTGTTTTTTTTTTTTTTGAGTTGGAGTCTCACTCTGTCGCCCAGGCAGAAGTGCAGTGGCATGCTCACAGCCATCACAGCCTCAACCTGCTGGGCTCAGGTGATCCCTCCACCTCAGTACTCCAAGTAGCTGGAACTACAGGCATGCACCACCATGCCCAGCTAATTTTTGTGATTTATTGTAGAGATGAGGTCTCTCCAAGTTGCCCAGGTTGGTCTGGAAGTGGTGGGCTCAGGCAATTCTCTCACCTCAGCCTCCCAAAGTATTGGGATTATAGGTATGAGCACTGTGCCTGGCTGTGAACTGTTCTTTCATCCCCTATACTGAGCGGGTCATGCAAGGGCAATAAGGATGTTAAGATCATGGGACCTAGATTCAAGTAGGTCTGAATACCTGATCTACCTCCTATTCTTCGGATTTATTGTGGAAGTCACTTCACCTCTGTAAGCCTTTCTTTACTCATCTGAAAAGTGGGGAAAATAATCCTACCTTGCAGGACTGTGGTGAGGGTTAGTGATAAGATATGCCAAAGGTCTAGTGCCCCGTAAGCACAACATGATTGACAGCTGCTACCATTTTCATGAGAGTTGGTGTCTAATGAAACAGAATAAAATCTCTGTTTTTATTATTAATACTTCAAATTTGAAAGTAGTAAGAAAAGAGGGTAGGAATTGTCCAGCAAACTTCCTAAGGAAAAAAGGAGCAAACTTTATAGCTTTCTCTCTGTGACTCAAATGTATTGAAATCTGTTGGGCTGGATAGGACAGCACTGACCTAAGCTCAGAGTCAGGGAAGTTCCAAAGAGCCTCTGAACCGAAACACCCAGGAGGGCAGAAAGAACATGCACAGTGGTTTGGTCCCAACCTCACCTGGGGAGAGAAGGGCAAAGTTAGTCTGGGCCCATGAGGAACAGGACCTGTCCCACCCTGAGAATCTTGTAGCCATGCTTTTTTTCCTGTTGGAGTGACTATGGGAATTCACTTATTCATTTAGCAATTATTTTTGAATGTTGACAAAGCAAAAGTCTATGAAAATACTCAAGACACAGAGAGATATGGCCCTGTCTTCTGACATTATAATTTATGGGGGATTTATAATAAACAATTGAGTAATAGTAAATTACTCCAACTTGCGGTGAATTTTCTAAAGGAATCAAAATAGGTGAGCAGTAGTTATAAGGGCAGGAATGGACTACTTACAAAGCGGAAACTGGGAGGAGGTCGGCCAGCCATAGCGGGGGACAAGGTACATGAGCTGTTCTTTTGTCTGGAAAACTCCTCTATAACATTACATGGCTGTGATTTCTCATCATCCGATTTCAGAACTGGTGTCATCTTCTCAGGAAGCCTTCCTGATCTCACTAAACTTAACTTCCCCAGTTTCACCAGTCATTTTCTACCCATTACCCCAATTTATTTTTTCAGAGCTTTTATAACTGTCTAAAATTATCTTGTTTCATTTTGCACTTTATTATGTGCCTTTCCTCTTTAGAAGGAAAGATTCACGAGAACCCTGAGCATTTTTGTACGGTATCTGTGGATGCCTAAATATTTGTTGAATGAATAAAAGGAAGACTATGTAAAGACTGTAAGGAAGGAAAGAGCTTGTTGCATTCTGGGTAGTGAAATTAGGCATCTGGTTCTGGTCACGCTAGTAGCCTCCAATTAATCCTGTCCCCTGGTATTCACACCTTTACACAGTCCTCCCAATATTGACACTGAGCTTGACCACCTGGCATTTTGGGGCAATGGGACATTAGCAAACAACATAAGCAAAGGCTTGATATGCACTTGTTCAGAACACAGATGAGCCATGTAAGAAAGCCTTGCCTAGTCTTGCCTCCTTCAAAAGGAAATATCCTGTGGAGAGCACGACCTTGCCATCCCAGGTGTTTCAGCTGAACTCAGACCCCTCACAGACCATCTCGTTAAGTTTAGCCTTGTGAGTGAGTCCAGGGAGAACCAATAAAATAATCCCCAGAAGAGTGAGAAAGAAAAAGTAACTGTCACTTTAAGCCACTGAGCTTGTGGGTGGTCTGCAAGAGAAACAGTTGAGGCACAGTGAGCTGGAAAAGGTGGTGTGAGATGGCTTAGAAAAGTAAAGGGAAAACAATCATTCAGATCTCTACATGTGTTAAGTTATTGTATAAAAAAGATTTCTTCTTTTTTTTTTTTTTTTTTTTTGAGTCAGGGTATTACTCTGTCCCTCAGGCTGGAGTACAGTGGCATGATCACAACTCACCACAGCCTAGATCTTCTGAGCTCAGACGATTTTCTGTCTCAGCCTCCCAAGTAACTGGAACTATAGGCATGCACCCCCACGCCTGGCTAATTTTATTTTATTTTTGTAGAGACAAGGTCTTACTATGTGGCTAGGCTGGTCTCAAATTCCTGAGCTCAAGCAATCCTCCCACCTCGGCCTCCCAAAGTGCTGGGATTACAGGCATGAGCCACTGTGCCTGGCTTCTTTCTTCTTACCACTACTCTCTCAAACTGTAGATGACCTTCAATGACAACCATAACTTAGTATGATCTCTGAAGAATAACATCTCCTTGTTCTAAGTTTTCCACACTTACTATTGCTTCAAATCTTTTCAAAAGGAAAAAAAAAATTGAAGCAATGTTTGTAGTAGTTAATAGCTAAAAACTATAAACAACTTAAATATCAATCAATAGAAGAATGGACAAATACATTGTGACACCGTTACACAATGGAGTATGTTCGACATAGATATAATAAACATAATTAAGCAAAAAAAAGTTAAATTAGAGATCAATGCACATAGTATAATGCCAACTATATAAAGCCTAAAATATGAATAACAGTACAACACATAGCTTATGAATTTGTGCTATGTAGTAATAACAAATAATATACTTGAGAAAAATAACTCATAGTCACAACTGAGAGAAAAACAGGGAAAGAAAATGGGAGATACACTTTAAAGGCTTTAATAGTGTCAATAATTTATGTTTTTTTAATGAAGTAAATAGAAACAAAATTCATCTTGTCTTCAAGATGAATTTGGTGGGATCAGAAGAAGCCAAAGGCAAAGTTGCTTGAGGGCCTAGGTGATAATTCGCAACAACTTGGGGGGACATTTAGTCCATTATTTCACAAAGTACAATGTAGAACCTGGAACACAGTGAGAACTGAAGGAAAATAAAGTGTCACTTGGTACCCTGAAGCTGTGCAATCGGGAAAGCACTCGCAGACTGTACCCTAGTCAGGAAAGCCACATTTGCATAACGGTTTTTGGCAGCCAAGATGGAATAGAAGTGCCTTTGAAAAATGACTTTTGAGGTAAGAAAGGCGATAACAGGAAGGCCAGATGAAAGAACATGAGCAGACTTGTTTCCGAGCATGTGAAACCTCCTGAAGGACTCCAAGAATTAACTGAGTGAGGTTTTGATTGGGGTGGGGTGTGGGGAGAATCTATTCCAGCAGGCCAGATCTATGAGTCAGCGACTTCATTTGGTGGATGAAGCCTGGGGAAATACAAGTAACACTTAAAAATAGAAACACCTGGAATTGCTAACAAATTAAAAAAAAGATTCAAACAAATGTAAAGGGTGAAATTAGGACCATTCTTATTTTCACTGATGGAGAGGGTTTGAAAGAAGAGATACCAAGCCTCCAATGAAAAGAAAGGCCTGCATGGAGATCTAAGTGAGGCCGGAATGGGAAGCTGGAGAAAGAAAAGACCGATTTCATCAAGGCTTGTTTTATTTTTTATTTCCTACTTTATTTTATTTTTTTGAGTTTAAGTCTCACTCTCTTACCCAGGCTGGAGTACAGTGGCATGCTCACTGCCACTGTAGCCTCCACCTGCTGGGCTCAAGTGATCCTTCTGCCTTAGCCTTCCAAATAGCTGTAACTACAGACACAAGCTACTACGCCCAGCTTATTTTTGACTTATTGTAGAGATGCGGTCTCACCAAGCTGCCCAGGCTGCTTTCAAACTCCTGAGCTCAGGCAATCCTCTTGCCTCAGCCTCCCAAAGTGCTAGGATTACAGACTTGAGCCACCACGCCTGGCCAAGGCTTATTTTCTGTTTGCCTTCTTCTGGCAAGAGCTCAGAAGAAGCTGCTTGCAATAGTATTTCCCATATTAGTGACAACTTAGTGGAGGTTATCACAAAAACTGTTTCCATTAATGCCCATGAAAATGTGCTTATCTATCTTACCTTGGAGCATTGGCCTCCCTAAGATTCTCTGGGACATCCCAATACCCTGAAACCTGAGTCCTCGGGTTCAAAACCCATTTACTGGTAGTATATGATATACCAATGAGGAGGCTAAATTCCTTGGAGGAACACAGAGAACATGTGCTGATGTTCCACACAGGTTATGTTTTCTGGTTGTAGCATTTGGCTAAAAAGAAGAAATTAAAAAAACAAAGAGAGAGAGAGATAAAGAAACAGAAGGAATGGCCCAAGTCCCATTAAATCTGTGCTAGTCAGTCTTTGGGGACACATTCCACAGTTCTTTCCATAAACCTTCCCAGAGAGATTAAAAATGTGAGATTTTTCTCCTTTACCTCTTTAAACCCTACTTGCTTGAAATACTCACTAACTGTTTATATCTTAAACAGAAAATCAAGCTAGCCACGTTTTATTTATAAAAAGATGAAATACCAGTTTTCCTTTAAAGTAGGCTACATATAAGCTAAAGTGTCCCTTTCTTATCAATCTAAAAGGTGAAAAAAAAATCAAAACTGACCTGGGCATTCAACATGAAAGCTTTGGGGTTTTTCCTTCTAAGAATAAAAGCAGAAACTAACAAAGTTAACATATTCAAAATGTAACTCTTGTTTTCCATCTCCCTTAACCCCCTTTGGAAATGGCCCTAAAACTTTCCTATTTCTTGAAGAAAAAATTGAGGAGCCCTCTTTGAATATTTTCTTTTAAAAATCTACATATAAAGTCACAAGCAAGTTTAATAGTTTCTTTCTCCTAAATATAATTTAAATCTATCTACTTCTGCACCACCCTCTACCACCATCATTTCTCTTTTTCAGAACCACCAGGCCCTGGAGAGGTCATAGTCTTGTAGACATTGTCTTGCAAGAGGTAATTGATTCCTCCAGGAAATGCAACTTCTCCCTCCAGAAACTAAACAGGACTTCAAGAAATGGAGACCTGGGCTTTCAAGGCATGTGTGGTAACACCCCGAGAGTGGGTAACAATAATAATTCTGAGGTCTGGCCACTGGGAGGGGAAATCTGAACCTGTGACTCTCCTGCTGAGCCCAGATTCTTAAGGGAGTTGAATTGCTTCATAGCTGGTGATGGCCACTGGATACTGACCTCTCTCAAGGAAACATTGCCCAATTTAAGAATTTAGGAATCCCACAAATCATCAAACGATGAGTTCACAAAAACCGCTGGATACCTAAGAAGATGAGTACTGCATATCTCAAAAATGTTTAAAAAGATAGTAAAGAATAAAAAGTCAAAGAGGAAACATATGTACAGCATTGATCATAAGTCTGAAATGCAGTGGGGCTCACTAGGTGGAAGTTCCATTTGGATTCCACTTCCTCCTTTCTTCTCTGAACCAATATTGTTAGTACCAATCCTCCCGCTATTATCATCTGAAGGTATTTGTTAATCATGCAATGTACCTCTCTCTGGGCAGGCAGTCCACATCTTTATGATCTTGAGTTTATGGCAAATCATACATTGAGGTAATATAGTAGTTTTCTATTGCTGCTGAAACAAATTACCAACATTTTAGTGGCATACAATACCAATGTATTCTCCAGGCACTTCTGGAAGGTCACAAGTCTGAAATGCATCCTAGGGACAAAAATCAGGGTATTGGCAGGGTTGCACTCCTTCTGAAGGCTCTAGGGAAGAATTTGTTCCCTTCTCTAGGAAGGCAGCTTCTAGAAGATGCCTACATCCCTTGGCTTGTGGCTACCTCTCCGTCTTCAAAGCCAGCAGTGTAGACTCTTTTCTCTCTCCTTTCTTCTTCCTCCCTCTTAAAAGGAGCTTTGTGATAATATCAGGCCCACTTGAATGATTCAGAATAATCTTTCTGTATCAGGATCCTTAATTTGATCACATCTGCAAAGTTCCTTTTCACCATGTAAGGTAGCATATTCACAGGTTCTGGAGATTAGACTACGGACATCACTGGGGGCCACTATTTAGTCTGTCACAGGTAGGGAGCAGAATGCAACTTCTCAAGGATTCATAAAGTGGTGTTGGAGATCGGGGGTGGTGGTGGATGGGGTATCAAGGAGGAAAAGGGTCAAACAGGAGGCAAGAGATGAATTTCAGCCTAGGGCGTGATTGGATTGGCATGTTTGCGGGGAGGTGGAGGAATCAAGAAAATTAACTTTAGCACTGAAAAAAATTCAGGGATTTTGCTTTCTAAAATGTGGGTATAATTGTGTTGTGAGGAGCCAAGGGGAGTTAGTGGTGATTAAAATAATATAATGAGCCGGGCTTGGTGGCTCAGCCTGTAATCCCACGCCTTTGGGAGGCTGAGGTGAATGGATTGCCTGAGCCCGCGGGTTTGAGACCCGCCTGGGCAGCGAGACCTCATCTCTACAATAAATCAAAAAATCAGCTGGGCGTGGTAGTGCATGCCGGTAATTCTGACTACTCGGAAGGCTGAACTGGAAGGATTGCCGGAGCCCAGCAGGTCGAGGCTGCGGTGGCCGGGAGTGGCCACTTCACTCCAGTCTAGGTGACAGAGTGAGACTCCAACTCAAAAAAAAGGAATAATAATAATATAATGAACTAATAGTTTCATTTTTACTATGAAGAGTATTATTCTTTTGATATTTTTCAATTGACTATAGTTGGTGCAAAAAGGAGTTCTCATTGGCCATCCCTTTAGTCTATTGAATTTTCTAAAAAGATAACATATCAAATATTATTTTGAGGAAAATATCAATGCTGATGTCAGCAATAGATACATGAGAAGAAGTCATTAAGAAATAACTAAAGATGTGTGGTTTGGCAAAATGATTACCAGTAAAGCCATTTATGTGAATTGCTTACCTTCAATTTTTCTGTGGCACAATAGCATGCAGGTGAGTCAGCCTGAATTTGATGTTGTTTTGTTTTATAAGGGCTGTTAAGCCTACATAGGTTTGCTTAGTCATCATGGTTGCTGTTCTGTGGCATATCCCATCCACTTTTAATTTAAGGAAAAAGTAAAGGGTACATTTTTCTTCCTCAACATTTGCTTCAGATAGTCCCTTGCTATTTTTACTACTGAAAGAAACACCAGTTTTTTAGTAGTCAATTTTAAAACAAAACTTTGTCCATATCTTTTTAAACCCTGGAATTCCATGTGCAGGGGCACAGCACAATAAATAATTCTGATCATGCAGGTGATGAATGCTGTCAAGTGCTCTACTCGCTAATCATTTAAGAAAAGCAGATTTACATAATTTAAAGGCATATTTGTGAAGCGTTACTCCTCTAACTAAAAACTCATCTACTCAGTCTTTGTGCTAAAGGGTTGGCACTGAGTGACCGTCCCATACTCTGAGCAATTGCTGCCTCCAAATGAACTTGTGATTGTTCTCTTTCTGCCTCTAATATGTTGATTAATGTGGCCGACATTATGGAAGGTCAGGTTGCAGGTCCACAGATTTGGAGTTATCTCTGTCTCCCACCCTTTTCTCAGGCTCCCACAGGAGGTTGCTGTCAATTTTATCTCTGTCACCCCTCTGGCATTCCTTCATTCCTTCTCTTTTCATTGCCATTGCCCCTCACCTGCTGATGTAAAATCACATTCTAACTACCTCAGTGCCTAAGCTTTTGTTCTGACAGATCCAACTCAAGTCCTACAGTGAGAATAATAGCCCCAAAGCCCAGTTCCAATCAGCTCATTCATGGTCATGAACTTTCAGCAGTTTTCCACTGCTTTGTATAAAAGGCAAACATCACCACCTAGCAGGCAAGGCTCTCAAATCTACTCTTCTAGACTTATACCTCAATAATTCCATTTATGTTGTATGTTTCTCAGTAAACAGGACTATATATTATCCCCAATTGTATTCAGTGTCTCTCTTCACCTTTAGGCCTTGCCATGTGCTGCTTTTTTATGTGGAATGCCCAGTTTCTTATTCCAAATACACACATCCACTTGTGAAAATCGAATCTGTTATTTAAAGTGCGTTTTAGATGACGGACATTTCCTTAATGAAGTCTTTCATGAAATTCATACTTTCCAAAGCTAGAAGAGATCTCTGCATTACCATAGAGTTTGTTTTGTCTCCTTCCTATGACACTTATCACCTCAAACCTTGGTTTTATTTATTTTGTACTTGTCTCTCCACCAGATGTTAAAACTCTTGAAATCAGAGACCAAATGTATCAGTCCTAGGAATCTTCCATTATCTTTAGTAGATATTGAACAAATATTTGTTAAATGTTGGCATAAATAAACAAGTGAATTGATTTTGTTAATTTATTTTTATGGGCGATTAGTAATGATGTGAATAAGCAATTTGACCTCACCCAGAAAAAAATTTATCTGGAACAGGAATAACAAAATGTTTTAGTCAAGCAAGACTGTTATAATACACACAAAGCTATGAAAAAATTTCATTTCTGGAAAAGGTGCCAGAGTCTTAGTATAACATTTTCAGGAAAGAGATACCATCTCTTTACCTGAGACATGACCTCAACTTAGTATCAGAAATGTGAAACCTTCTACTGGAGAATAAGTTTCAATTTTTAATAGATCATAAACTGTGACAGGGCTAGAGTATCAAATTAGCCTGAGCATTAGCCATGCTGCAGTGCCAGACGAGGGGCATGTGGAGAGGATGGTGCTGAGGGTGGGTGTGGGTGCTCAGCTTCTAGTCGGTACTGGCAGCAACAGCTGCTCCTTGGCTCTGAAGGCAGCCCTCTGCTATCCCTTGGTGGCCACGAGATGGATGAGAAATACTCCAACAGCTAAGAGGTTCAGGATGAGAGTAGGAGATGGGGGGGGTCAGACGGGGCAGGTGCTTAAGAGGAGGACTTGTGCCCCAGTTGGAGATGCAGCTGAGCTGTATGAAACAGTCTGAGTTGGATCATCAGTCTATAAAAGGCGGGAGGAATCTCAGAACTGAGTTCTAATATCTGCTTGAGAGGCTATATTACATCTGTTAGGAGAAAGGATAATTTCTATGTTCTAGAATCAAAGGATTATCTGGGGACTAAAAAGTGCTTCATTTCAGAGCAACATGAAAAAATTACAGGCACATAAATCTAGAAGTAGATAGCTTCAGTTCACCGTAATGGATGATGAAAGGCGGGATTAAATGATTCTGAAACTTTGCCTGACCTGGTAAACCTCTATGACTTAAGAAAGCGAACCCTGCTTGGCTGGACAGAGCATCCCTAATATCATGGTAGAAGGAATTTCTCACATTGCAGGCTGGGGAAGCCAAATATGGTTTTTGTGCCACAGTGTTCTGCATCCTTCCATACACAGGGCTTTTGCTTTAAAATTAGCATTTGGAAGAATGGGAAATTATGTTTGTGTTTTAGCCTAAATACATTTATAAAGGGTTGATCCCCTTTAAATAATCTCCCCTTCATCTTTGATAGAGCCTGGGCTTGTTAATTTATTTTTATGTTCAGAGAGAACTACTGTGACCATACAGGTGAAGAAAACACAAGATATTGGAAAAGATGACAATCTGATGGCACATCTATGACCTTCTTTCCTTGCCAATGCCCTGCAGGCAAGATTCAAGATTCAACCAGAAGAATAAGCAAGGCCTGGGAACCTCCAGAATAGGAAGTCTTTTGTGGGCTTCATGATTTATAGATGCAGGCAGAGAGCAGCGGCTCCCCAGGGCATAGAGTTGACATTTTAGCCTAGGATGAGAAACTCAGATCACTTGGCTTCCTGAGTGGGTACAACAAATTAAGCCCAGTAGATCTTTCTTGGTCTTTAGAGGAAATTTGCCCTCTCCGTTTCTTTCAGGTCAACTCTAGCAGCCCTGGAGAGGAACAGCACCTTTGAGCAGAACTGTGGCTAATCCACACAGTTGAGGAGGGGAGAGGCCCACCGTTCCCTTTCTCACCTGGAAGATCAAGAGGTCATTTTTTTCCCCCTTTGCATCCAAGGAAGATTTTTAACCCTTTGATCACAAAATTTATGGTCAACAGCATGAGAAAAAAAATGCTCTATGTGTCCATTGTTTAGGGAAATGCAACTCAAAACAATGAGAGGCCAGGGGAGTAGGGGTCAACATTCAAAAGATTGATAATAACCCTTGTGTAAAGTCATTAATTTTCAGTACTTATTTAAATTGTAAGTGAACATAGAGTTATATTTAAAATCTTATGTTTAGGAGTCCATGCTACTGAAAATTAACACAAGTAATTCAAGATGTATGTATAGGTAGATGTAGATAGTGGATAAGGTAATTTTAGGCAAGTATGTTTGTGATATATTAAGTAAAAAAAGTGAATTGCAGAGAACCAGCATAATATGATTCTGATTTTGGATATAAAACTTTTTTTGCATATATGAGCTCATGGGTGGAGAGAGAATAGAAAGATAAATAACAATCTGGTAACATTTGTTACTTTGAAGGGAATATGACTGGAAGGAACAAAGATAAGAAAGACTGTTAATGTCTACTGGATTTATGTCTGCATTGTTTGATAGTTACAATGAACTTTTTGTAGTAAAATTATTTAAATATTTTCTTAAAAACCTCATATTTAAAATCCTATAAGAGGAAAAAGAGCCATTTTGTAGTTTCTATTAGTCTATTGACATTTTGTAGTGTCTACTAGTCTCTAGCCTGGGCGACAGAGTGAGACTTCGACTCAAAAAATAAAAATAAAAATATTTCTTGTATACCCTTTGTAAGAAA
The DNA here is from genome assembly GCF_000164805.1 of Carlito syrichta. NCBI lineage: Eukaryota > Metazoa > Chordata > Mammalia > Primates > Tarsiidae > Carlito > Carlito syrichta. Next base: position 601,967 of record NW_007252288.1, on the reverse strand, counting down.
TGACTGAGATTTCCAGAAGCAAAAATAGAAAAAAGAGTCAAGATGTATACAAGTGATATCTAATAGTGGGGTTGAAATACACATTTTTTAAGAAAGCAAAACTACCACTAAGCTGTTTATCATAATACATGTGCTGTGATACTATTTTGAACATCATATAAAACAAAAGCATTGAAAAAAATGTAAGCATAACAGAAAAGTATTTATACATATTGAATCTCATTTATTTTCTCTTCATTGCTTGTAAGAGAGTATGAACTGTACAATTTCTCAGATAGTTATCAATTTTTTTTTAAAGCAGAATATTTGAGAAAAAAAATGGAGGACAGAATGTTTGTGAATTGCATGTGTAATTTAAGAGAATCTGGCTTGTCTTTAGTTTGTGGTGCTTTAAACATATGGTAGAGGTTTTGTTTTTTAGCATTTTCTTTGTTTAAAACAAACATAATACCTTTTTGATGATTATGTTTCATTGTGACTATGACAGTTGACATGAACATTATGAGCTTTTTCCTATAGTATTTTCGAAATTAATATTTCATCATTCTTAAACATTAAACTTTATTGGTAAAAGAGAAACATGTTTTTAAAAAGAAAACTTGAGATAATTGTAATTTTGTATTGCTTTGGGAAGATAGGTCCCCATTTCTAAGGTGGTCTAAGTGCCATGCATTGAAGCCAGTCTTGTCACTGTCATGTCAGTCTCACAACTTTGCATCAGAAATCAAATCAGACTTTTTGCTTGGACCAGCACCAAGCCCCTGGACAGAGCTTCAAGTGAAGGATTTTTGGGGTCATGAGTTTTTTCCAGGGAGGCTCAGAAAAAGCTTCCCTTGCAGTTTGAGTTTGAAGGCAGTAGCTCAGTGGCAGACCAGGACGCCTAAGAACCTTTCCAAGCAAGCAGTCACTTCTCCTCTCACAGCCTTGAACCCTGATTTCCTGGCTCTTCCTTCTGAGGTTCTACTCATTCCAGTTAAATTGTGCATCATAACTGCATGGCCGTCTCAGATATTACTTTAAAATAACATGTTTACTTTGTGACAGTCCTTACTTTTGGAAAGCCAGAGGTCAGGATTGCAGTTGGTTGACAGATCTGTAAAATGGCTTTGCCCTCCTGCCTCCTTATTTATATAAGATTTCATCTTTCATCCTAGCTTCTGTTTTCCAAGTTCACAGTTTCCTAATGATCTTGGCTACACCACTTTGGAGATCATCCCAGCTTGCCTAGGACACGGCTTCCAGTCTCATATCCAAATCTGCCTAACCTTGGTTAATTAACCATTGAGAAACAAATTCACATCAGTGTATTAATATAATAATATTAGTGGCAGAAAATGACTCAATATGCTAACTTCTTCCAGTCACATTTATTATTTTTTATTTTATTTTTACTTAAAAGATGTGGGGTACAATTTCAGGGTTAGGTACATGAATGGTCATTATACAGGTAAAGTTTGGGTACCCTCATTGATGTTATGTGCCCTAACATCTGTGTTTTCTGTGGTGATTTTAAACTCAAAAAACCGTAAGTAAAGCAATGCGTTTCCAACAATGGAATGCCATGGACTGGTATAGGCTAGTGAGATGCTTAGTGAGAACAGAGTCAAGGTTCCTCACATCATAATAGGTAGTCCAAATTGGGATGCTTCAAAAATGGTACTTATTAGAAAATATATGCGTATTATCCTTTAAAAGTATACTTGAAATCACTACCTGAAGGGAAAGGGAATGGGAACCCTGGCACTGAAGTGGATTAATCTTGGTGTTCTTCATTCATCTCCTACCCCTGTAACCCAGGTTAGTCTAGTTCTCATTGATTAGAAATTACTTTTACTTATGGTTAAGAAGTTGCTATAATTCTGGATCTGTATGTAGAGGGCAAGATTAAAGTCCAGTAAATAGCCAAGTGTTAAATGGCCAACCAAGTTAAGCTAGCTGGGCTTTAACTATATTGGGTTTAAGGTATCTAGCAGACTACCTCTTGTGTGGTGAAAAATAACACGATACTGACTCTTTGAGAATCAGGTTAGGAACTGAAAGGGAGGGAGTTGGAACAGCTGCCTGTGAAGCTGAACCACTTCATAAAGGGCTAGATGGCATAGAGAAAGAACTGCTTGAGCCCAGGAGTTCAAGGCCAGCCTGGACAACATAGTGAGACTTCATCTTCACAAAATTTTTTTAAAAATTATCCATGTATGTCCATCTTACCTAAGGCAATCTACAAATTCAATGCAATACCCATTAAATTACCAACAACATTCTTCTCAGACCTAGAAAAAACAACACAGGAATTCATATGGAAACACAAACATCCAAGAATAGCCAGAACAATCCTCAGCAAAAAAAACAAAGCAGGTGGTATCACAATACCAGATTTCAAACTTTACTATAAAGCTACAATCATCAAAACAGCTTGGTATTGGTACAGGAACAGGCATATAGATCAATGGAACAGAATTGAGATTCCAGAAGCAAAACCTCAATTTCTCAACCAACTCATCTTCGACAAAGCCCCCACCACCTACCAATGGGGAGAGGAGAACCTATTCAGTAAATGGTGCTGGGAAAATTGGCTGACCACATGCAGAAGATTGAAACAGGACCCCTATCTATCCCCATGCACAAAGGGTTAACTCCAAATGGATCAGAGACCTAAATGTAAAACCTCAAACCATAAGAACCTTAGAAAAGGAAGGAAATACTCTCATGGAAATCGGAACTGGCATCCAATTCCTGTACAAAACCCGAAACCCACATGACTTAAGAGAGAAGATAGACAAATGGGACCTTATTAAACTGACAAGCTTCTGCAAAGCCAAAGAAACCATCAAGAGAGCAGGGAGACAGCCTACAGACTGGGAAAAAGTATTTGCCAACTCTAGGTCTGACAAAGGCTTAACATCCTGGATCTACAAGGAACTGAAGCATACTGAAAAGAAGAAAACAAACAACCCCATTATAAAATGGGCAAAAGACATGAACAGACACTTCACAAAAGAAGACATGCGAGCAGCCAACAAACACATGAAGAAATGCTCAACCTCACTAATCATCAGGGAGATGCAAATCAAAACCACAATGAGATACCACCTAACTCCAGTCAGAATGGCAATTATCAACAACTCAAAAAATAACAGCTGCTGAAGAGGGTGTGGTGAAAAGGGAACACTTCTACACTGTTGGTGGGAGTGTAAACTAGTGCAACCTCTGTGGAAAGCAGTGTGGTGATTCCTAAAAGCTCTAAAAATTGACCTTCCATATGACCCTGCAATCCCCCTACTGGGAATATACCCTGAAGAACACAAATCACTCTATAAAAAAGATACCTGCACACGTATGTTTATCGCAGCATTGTTCACAATAGCAAGAACCTGGAAACAACCATGCTGCCCATCAAAAGAGGACTGGATTAAAAAAATGTGGTACATATACACAATGGAATACTACGCAGCCATAAAAAAGAACAAAATCATGAATTTCGCTGCAACCTGGATGGAACTAGAGTCTATAATACTGAGTGACCTCTCACAAAAACAAAAATCTGAATATCACATGTTCTCACTCATATAATGGACCTTGAACATCCAATGCAATACTATGAGAAAATGATGGATGGTACTGGGAAACTATGGGGGGGAGGGGGATGGGATTAACAGTAGCAAATATCTGTCGGGGGATGGGAAAACACTTCTTATCTACAGGGTGCCTGAATGAAATGTCATTGTACACCTAACCCTTAACTGTACCCCACAAAACCATAATATAAAATACTGATTAATGAAAAAAAAAAAATTATCCATGTATGTTGGCCTGTTTCTGTAGTTCCAGCTACTCGGGAGGCTGAGGCAGAAGGATTGTCTGAATTCAGGATGTTGGCTACAGTGATCCCTGACTGTGCCTTTGCACTCCTGCCTGGGTAACAGAGTGAAACCTCAACTAAAAATAAATAAAAAATAAATAAATATCTTACTATGTTGCAATGAATCTTAGAAATAGTAGACTTTCTGGATATTTCTAGGAATTTTTAATTTGATGTTATAATACTTTTATCTAAACCTTTAATTGTCTGCAAATAATACATAAAAGATCTCAATAGAGTATGATTCCTGAATTGCTCTCTCAGTAGCCCTCAGCTATAATCACTTTACTGTCATCTTTAGGATTGATTCACAGGTTCTGAATCTAATCTGCGTGTAGGTAGAGGGTGTTTAAAGAAGATTTAAATGACTGTGCCAAGTTCAATGACTCTTCACCCTGATTCTGCAACTTGGTCCTAGTAACTTGGGTTCTATTTCACCTAAGAGCTGAACTTATATTACAACTTATATAAAGATTTTTATTTCTTTTCCTAAACTTGAGGCTCTGGCTTGATAATGGGTTTGGTGCCCAGGTTTTCTAAGTCAATCCATGTTAAACCTTTTGGTCATGCACTCCTTTGAAATTCTGATAAATGTTGTCTGTGTCCTTTGAAAATGCACATATTCTCAAATGCACAAACGTGCACACACACACATATAGATTGATATACAGTTTTTAGACTTTCATGAACCATAAGGCACACCTAAGTAGGGGATCTATGAATATTGCAGCCTTTAATGTCACATGTAGTACGCCCAAGCAAAAATCATCCCAGCTGAGGCAGCATCCTAAACCATATGTCATTGATCTTGTCTAGCCCTTTGGAGCACCAGAATCCTGTCAGTGGTAGTCGTTAGGTCCGCCCAATACAAATATTTGTCTAAAACCATACCCAGAGAGATACTATGATTTACAACTTAATGAGAAAAATAAAATTACTTGCTCAGCATGAATAAAACCTCTTTAGGGGATGAAAACAATAAAGACTTTACTATATTGATAAGGACTTAATTGCATCCTGTGAAAGACAGAACCACAAGATTCTGATATTTACTTTTGGTTCCTCTTCACTGAGGAAACTTTTGTACTTCTATATTCTTTGTGGCTAAAAGAATGGTGGCCTGCATTCTGCAGATTATTTTAGGCTCAACTATCAAACGTTCATTAAACACTGAGTGTGTCAGGCCCTAAACTGGGTGTTGTGGATAAAAATACAAGTGAGGATTCCACAATGTAGTACAGGAGAAAGATGTGGAAGTAAATAATAATGAAGGGCATTGCTTCTTTCTAAGTGTAGACATCATGCTAATGGTTTCACATGTAATATTTCACCAAATTTTCTGAACAATGCTAGAGACATGTGTACTATTATCCTCATTTTACAAGTGAGGAAGCAAAGACATAGAAGAGTGGAGCAAATTGACCAGATAGCATAGTGGAACAGATGTCCAGGTCTGAATTCACGAAAGACCCAGGTTTTCAGAAGTTCCTCTTTAAGAAAAAGAATACACCTTACACTCATATGATGGCTATTATGCAACAAAAACCAAACAAACAAAAATTCAGCAGAAAATAATAAGTGTTGGCAATAGTTGGAGAAATTGGAACTCTTGTGTATTTCTGGTAGAAAGGTAAAAAGGTGCAGCCATTGTGAAAAAAAATAGTATGATGATTACTCAAAGAATTAAACACAGAGCTACCATAGTCCAGTAATAGAGCTACCATAGTCCAGCTACCATAGTCCAGTAATTGTAAGGTATACTGCTTTGTAGTATATATGTAAGAGAAGTGAGAGTAAAGACTTGTACAAATATTTGTGCTCCCATAGCAGTATTATTCACAATAGTCAAAAGGTGGGAAAAACCCAGTATCTATTGTCAGATGAGTAATTTTAAAAACATGGTACTGTATCACAATAGTTCTTTCCTTCATTTATAGTTTTGCTAGCCTTGGTTTTAGCTACTCGCAATCCACCATAGTCCAAAAATATTAAATGGAAAATTCCAGAAATAGACAACTCATAAATTAAAACTCACGCTGTTCTGAGTAGCCACTCAAGATGTGAATTGTCCCTTTGGATGTGAATTGTCACTTTGTCCAGTGTCTCCAGTGACTACACTCCCACCCTTAGTCACTTAATAACCTTCTTGGTCATCAGATCTACTGTCATGGTATCAAAGTGCTTATGTAATCCTTATTTTACTTTATAATGAACCCCAAGGCACAAGACTAGTGATGTTGGCAATTAAGACACGCCGAAAAGAAACCATTAAGTGCTTGCTTAAGTGAAAAGATTGAAAGTTTTTTACTTAATAGGAAAGGGAAAAAACCATATGCTGAGATTGCTAAGATCTATGGTAAGAATGATTCTTTTCCTCACAACGTTGTGAAGAAAGAAAAAGAAACCTGTGCTAGTTTTGCTGTCGCACATCAAAGTGCAAATGTTACAGGCACAGTGTGTTATAAATACTCAGCTAAGATAGAAAAGGCGACCGGGCTCAGTGGCTCGGCCTGTAATCCCAGCACTTTGGGAGGCTGAGGTGAGTGGATTGTTTGAGCCCGCAGGTTTGAGACCAGCCCAGGGAACTGGGAGATAACTCGTCTCTACAATAAATCAAAAATTAGCATGGTAGCGTGCGCCTGTAGTTCTGGCTACTTGGAAGGCTGAGGTGGAAGGATGGCAGGAGTCCAGCGGGTCGACTCTGGAGTGGTCGTGAATGTGCCACTGCACTCCAGCCAGGGCAACAGAGTGAGACTCCACCTCAAAATAACAACAACAACAACAACCCCCCCCCAAAAAAACCAAACAAAAGATGGAAAATGCATTGAATGCTTGGTTGGAAGACATGAAGAGAAAACGCGTTCTGATAGATGGTATGTTGCAGAAGAAAGCAATGAGCCTGTAAGATGACTTCAGCAAAGAATACCTGAAGTGAGTGACACCAAACTATTTACTCCAAGTAAGGTATAGTTATGTAGATTCAAGAATACAGGTCAATAGTAGCCTAACTCTGTGTCACAATGACTAATCGTTCACCTTATGTCATCTTGTCACATAGACGTTGTATCATCTCACATCATCATAAGAAGAAGGTTAAGGGTAGTGCAAGAAGATATTTGGGAAGGGGGAGAGAGAGAGAGAGAGAGAGAGAGAGAGAGAGAGAGAGAGAGAGACCACACTCACATAAATTTTATTACAGAATATGGTTGCAATTGTTCTTTTATTATTATTGTTCTTAATCAAAAGATTATAATCTATAAATTAAATTACAAATTTGTATATTTACAAATTAAACCTTATTCTGGGTATGTATGTATAGGAAAAAAACATAGTACATATAGAGTATGGTACTACCCATAGTTTTAGGCAATCTCTTGAGGTCTTGGAACAAGACAAGGGGGACTACCGTATGTACAGTGGAATATTATTCAGTCTTCAAAAGAAATGACACATGCTAGGACATGAATGAAACTTGAAGACACTGTGATAAGTAAAATAAGCCACACAAAAGGTCAAATACTATGAGATTTCATTTATATGAGATACTTAGAATAGTCAATTCATACAGACAGAAAGTACAGTAGTGGTTGCCAGGGACTGGAGGAGTTGGGGAAGAAGAGGAATGAAGAGCTATTGTTTAATGACTAAGAGTTCCACTTTGGGAAAATAAAAATGTTATGAAGGTAAGTAGTGGTGGTGGTTGCACAACAATATGAATGTATTTTTATGCCACAGAACTGTATACCTAAAAATATTTAGAGTAGTAAATTTAATTTTACCACAAAATAATAATAAAAATTAGTGAGTCATGGGAATATAGATTTAGAAAATAAATTTTATAAGTTAAGCACTTTAAAAGATTAAATACCAAAACATCACAAAATCAGAAAAAATAGCACAATATTTTATATTAAGCAACTGCCTGACAGTTATCTAATACCGTTTATTTATATTCCAGTTTAATACTCCTTGATTATCTTTCAGATGACAAAAATTTTATATCATTTTCTATAGTGATAGATACTTCAGCCTTCTGGCATAGTTGATTAGATTTTTTATTATTAATATGGGGATTTATAAAACTTCACATACATTGGTAGTGCTGTTACAGATTTTTGCCTTAAAACACAATGGTCTTTCATTTTGTTCCATTTCTAGCAAAAGTTTTTTTTAAAGTATGATGTAGTTTTTTGTTTTTGTTTTTGTTTTTTTGAGTTGGAGTCTCACTCTTGCGCCCAGACTGGAGTGCAGTGGCAGCTTCCGGCCACCGCAGCCTCGCCTGCTGGGCTCCAGTGATCCTTCCGCCTCATCCTTCCAAGTAGCTGGACTTACAGGCATGCGCTACCATGCCTGGCTGATTTTTTGATTTATTGTAGAGATGAGGTCTCGCTGCCCAGGCGGATCTCGAACCCAGGCGGATCTCGAACCCGCGGGCTCAGGCAATCCACTCACCTCAGCCTCCCAAAGGTGCGGGATTACAGGCCGAGCCACCAAACCCAGCATGATGTAGTTTTATTTGTACCCAAGACATTGGCAAATATCTTCCTGAGAGGAGAGAACTTCTGTTTTGATTAGATATTCTGATCAAATTCTAGAACCAAATTCTCTGTCTACAGTTTTACACATTGGATGATTGAAATTATTTTCAATAAATTACCTCTGTCTCTATACATTTCACAACCTGTTTCTCTTCAACAACCTACAAATTTCGGGACCTGGGAGCCACTTTCACTTTTGATATGACTTTAGGTCCTGCATATTTGTTTTGACATAGTGGGTGCTACCCGGGATGGTTACAATAAATTATCAATATACAGAAATGACTGTGAGCCACATAAACATACTTCATTAAAGCCAAGCTAAAATTATTCTCCCCTATCTGGCTCCCCAAGATACCTGCAGGCTCTCCAACATCACCTGAAACAGGAAATATGATGCTGAGAAGTCAGAGTAAAATGATAATGAACTCCACTGTGGTTAAATATCTTTTGCAAATTTGCAAAAAATTATATAAACATATATGAACACATTTCTAGTGCCCTTTTGTGATCTTGGAAGTGGACCAAGCAAGTGGATGGTCTTGGAGATTTAAGCATTGCTATTTTCACAACAGTGCCATCTCTGCCAAAGTCTGTTTGATTCTGATATTTTTGCTTCTTGCCACTACACTATTCCACTTCAATTATGGAGCATTGAGGTGACAGCAATGAGAGAAACATAACTAGACAGTACGGACACACCAAAGAAGGACCCGTAGAACAGCCTGGGCCAAGGAAGGCTCCAGAATGAAGAACTCACTTATCTCAATCTGACCTGTATGGGGGTCGCACTATTTTATTTCATGTCCTTTTATTACCAATTTCAGAAAATTAACAGCACCAGCTTTGCCCACTAGCAATCTAATGCCTCGTGCCCCCCACCTGTCCTACACTGACTAGTAATGCCACCAAATATTTGTTTTTTCCTTTTTTTTTTGAAAAAGACAATGATTAGAACAAATAGAATAAATGGAAAGATTAAAACATGTTGGCATGGAAGAAGCAAAGAATAAAATAGGTAAAGACATGCCAAATGGAGGATCTACATGCTCTAAATGAGTTTATGTCTCTTGGACAGAAATAAAACCCAGATTAATGGGTGGGTGATGTTCAGATAAGATGGGTGATCCAGCTGAGCTTGGTGGCTTAGCCTGTAATCCTGCGCTTTGGGAGACTGAGGTGAGTGGATTGCCTAAGCCTGCAGGTTTGAGACCCGCCTGGGCAACTTGGTGAGACCTCATCTCTACAATAAATCAAAAAATTAGCTGGGTGTGGTAGCGCACACCTGTAGTTCCAGCTACTTGGAAGACTGAGGTGGAAGGATGGCTGGAACCCAGCAGGTCGAGGCTGCAGTGGCCGGGAGCGGCCACTGCACTCCAGTCTAGGCGACAGAGTGAGACTCCAACTCAAAAAAAAAAATTGGTGATCCCCAGCCAGTAACTCCGGGTATAATGAAGACTCATGCAGGATGACTGTATTCTGACACATGCTAGCCCAAATTTCAGAAATAGAGTGATGGATGTAAGTGAACTGTAGATCATGAGCTTGATGCAGATCTAGGTAATATTCTAAAATAGTATCCAGTAGATAGTGTTAATCATTTAGGGACTCTTTTAAAAAATGACAGCAGGATTATTGATATCAAACCAGATATAAAACATACATAAAGTGAGCAGACTCCAATTACAATGAAGAGGTTAGTTAAATTTAGTTCAGTGGTGAAGAATATTAGCCAGTAGAGCAAATTTCAACTGTAAAATTAGACAATTAAAAGTTGTAAAAGAGTTACCTCTAAAAACTGGGTGACAGTATGCGTTATATAATGGGTTGCACAAAATGGTGAGCGTTTGAATAACTCCATTGCCTTTGGAGACGCCTGGCAGGTTGACCTTTGGCTCAGAGGCTCCCTTGACAGGTAAAGTACCCAGCTAGGTCCTTGCTCCTCTCTCAAATTCTTTAACTGACTCTTCAACCTTGGTTCTTATTATCTGATAACTTCAACTCAATAAAATCATAAGTCTCTTCCCTTTATTTGCGAAGTGGCTTTGCAATCCTGAGAGGATGGGAGAAATAACTATAGGAATGTTAAAGTCAATCAAACCCATAGTATTAACACATTTACGTTGAGTTTAAAAATTTATTTATTTAATCATTGTAATAATCTATGGAAGATTGTGTTTTAAAGTACCTGAAATATTTAATAGAATCTGACATATAAGATAATTAGATATATGAACCATATAATTTATAATTTAAAGGTTTAAGAGAATTTTCTTAAGTCTGTATGTACAGAGTGAATTTGCTAATGCATATGATTGATTTACTACTTTTACCACTTTTACCAGAATTGTTTTCATTATCAGAAATCCACTTCCCTCTTCTTAAAAAAACAAACAAGAAAACTTATCAAATGTGTATAAGACTAAGACGTCAGACATATGAAATGTTTGAGAGACTCCAATAAGACTAAGTTTTTAATTGATATAATTAAAATATTTAAAGTAACTTAATTAACCAAGCCTATCAATTACATTAATTGTTTGGGGGAATTAACATAGAATCAACCATAAATTAAAAAGTACATGTAAATAATAATTCATATTTTCCTTTCCAAATTTCCAGATTTATAAAGATCTATTTGCTAAATATAAAAGCTTTAGAAAAACTGGTTTTTGAACTTTACAGCTTTAATTCATTGAGTAGTAATTAGGATAGAGATAGGACTATATTTTATAAGATTTAAAGATTCTTTTTGGCAGCTGGACAAAATACTGGGACACTTGGCTAGGCAAAAGGCAGAACTCTTTGTTACTTACAGCTTCAAATGAGAGAAGTCCGCCAGGTAGGGTCATGCAGGGGTCACACCTGAGGACAGGATATCAGCAAGGTGCAGTGGTAGGGGGCACCTTAAATATGGCAAGAAGGGTGGGGTTACCTAGGCTGAATAATTTTGAATAATCTGAATCATTTGGGTGGGTTCTGGGGTACCAGGGTTGTCCTTAGTTATCTCCTGCCTGGGCTTGTGGTGATTAGGGTGGATAAACAGGGACCCCAAGAGTGTGGGAGCCTGATAAGGAAAGTGGTTGGGGTGTGGATTTAATCAGCTGCTCAAGAAAGGGAACCGACCTGCCTCTAGCCATGACCTCAAAACTAGTTCAAGACAGCACAATAAATGAAAACGAAAAACACCATATGTGAAACATATAATAAATAGTAATTGACTCCTTGATGTCTTGACATCAGTTTTGAGCTCAGTTATTTGAGGTACTTGACCTGAATACTAGAGGAGAATTCTAGAGAATTGGGCACAAGTTGCTATAAATTAGCATAGAAAACATTTTATATGACCATAAAAAAACAAGTAGAACTATGAAGTAGAAACATGAAGAATCCCTGAAGGCTGACTGTAACCAGTCTCCCATTTGTTTGGTATTAGGAAAATAAACAAGTCATAGCAGGGGCCTTTGGTAATATTTTGGTTGAATTATAGTACATGTTAAAATTGTGAGTTGGCCATTGCTTTCCTAAACTCTGGTGTGACCATGTGCTCTTTGGGCTATGGCAGCTACCGTATTTCCTCAAATTTGGCCCCCTTCCCTACCTTGGGGAGGTGAATCTTTCCTTTCTCTCTATCTTCTCTCTCCTCTCTCTCTAATTTACTTTTTAAACAAATATATTTTCTAATTGAATAAAATAAAATAAAGTTGTGAGTTATGCTTTTTCGAATGATGATTTTGTGGTTCAGGCTTTCTGGCCATCTTTCTGGCAAAGATGATGCTGGCATCCATGATTCTGCTGTAATTGGACCAAAGTACCAGACTCTGACTAGTACAGTTAAAGTCTCAATTAAAGGTACCTGAGTCTAAAACCCTTCAACTGTCTGAGGTTTTCCTAGATGGGTAATAAGCAATAACAGAATAGTATTTTTACCCACAAACAATAAGTATTAATAGTGTTATGAGCACCACTTTAACTAGCTAATACATAACCAAGGATAAATTTAGTGTTAAAAAACATTTTTGCCAGAGTTTTCTAGCCTTGATTAAGCGGGACTAATATTTGTTGCACTTGAGAAACAGAATATACTCTAGCTTTGGACATTTAAGGTTGGTGTCAATGAGTTTTGACTGTTGGGTTACAGCAAGAGTCTCTCCAGCCATCACAACAAGTCCAGAACAGTGGCGAGTCCCAATATCACAGGTATGAGTGTGGCATATCAGTAATACGTGGCTGGGATGAGAGGAGGATGATTAACATTTATATAAATGGGAAGACTGAGAGAGGCCAGAATGCATCAATGTGGTTTCCCGTTTGAGGGTAATGGAAGGGTGAAATAGAGGTGATGAGTACCCTTATATATTACAATATAGTTTTGTGACATTATCATTAGATTGGAAGGTTGTACCTTGCATTAGGTAAATGGGAATTACTAGAACAGGACTAGAGAAGGTGGTTCTTGTTGGGCATCTGGTGAAAGTATGGAGTTGTCCATTGGATAGCTCATCTGTGGTATGTATCAAGGAAACACGAAAGTAGTTGCCACTTGCTATGAGGAGATGCTCCAGATATAGAAGAAGTGACACTTTGGATGAGGTTTTAGTTTCTCGATGTTTGTCATCTCTGAGGTGGTTATCAGTTGGATAAATGTGTGGTGTGGGATGTGTGTAAGTTGCTGATGGGTTACGAATAATTGGTGCAGAAGAGACAACTGTCTTCAAATCTTCAAATGTATGTGTCTGTACAATTTGGATGTCTGTACAAATATCAGAGAGGCCAGGGCAGTGGTTTTAGATTTTCCTTGCTATGTTGTATTTTGGAGGGCAAGACCAGTAATTGTTGTTAGAACAGGAGAGACTGAGGTGGGAGTGGGAGTACTGACAGTGAGGAAGGGAAGGGGAAGAGGATGGAAGAGAAGTAATGGCTTGAGTGTTGGGAGGCCAACAGAATGGTCCTCTTGTACCTAGGAGAGCACATAGTCTGAATACTTTGATAAGGCCACCTTTAGGCAAGAGAAGTGGGGGGATTAGCAGGAACCTAAATCTTAGAAGCATTATAGAGATGTTGGACTTGATCCCCTAGGGGCTTAACACGGTATAGGGTCAAATTACAATCATAGGAGATAGAATTTAGAATTTTACAAGTATCAGAGCAGAGTTGTGTTGCAGGGTTAGCAGATGGCAATGTCTGTAAAGTTACTCCAGTTTGGTAGGTCTCACCTTTTAAAACAGGATGCAGCAGTTTAACTAGCTACTAGAAAATCAGCAATCTGGGGTCTCCTGTGGATGGCAAGACATTCCAAGTTCTGTTGTAGTTGGCACTTTCTGTAGTTGGTTTGGGGGGTGGATGTCATCTCCAATGGTATGGTCTTGGGCTGAGGAAGTGTGGTACTAGGGTATCCTTTCCATGTGAATACCCTCTTAGGTTGATGTGGGTCATCTTTTTGTGGCTCTGTGATTTATAATGTGGTGAATCATTTGTGAAATTTGAATGCTACGTTGGGTCCCAGGTGCCTGATTTGCAAATGGCTTTTAAGTCAAAGGCTTTGTGGGTGCATGGCTGCGGCTGACAAAGATGGTCCTGGCATCCATGATTCTGTTGTAATTAGACCAAAGAGCCAGAATCTGACTGGTCCAGTTAAAGTCTCAATTAAAGGTAGCTGAGTCTAAAAGCCTTCAATAGTCTGAGGCTTTCCTAGACGGGTGATAACCAGGGTTCTGCTATGCATAATTTTTAAATCATTTGGCCTGAATTAGGTGCATGTTAGGTTGATAGCCAATTATAATATCCATGGCTGAGGATACTTTTGTGTTAGTCTCCAATTGAAGCAATTACTATGTGCTTTTGTAGTAACTGATTAAATTGATTAAATTTAAATGAGACCTGGGTGCCATTTCTGTAATGTGGGAGAGTCCACCAACACCTTCCTCCACAAGAGTTCACCTGAAACACACAAACAGATCAGGTTTATGCCCCCCAAATAATAATAAAGAAACATTGACACCAAAGAAGTTACAGACTTCTGGACTAGGCCTCTGTCAAACACAGGCTGTGACCAGAAGCACAGGATTTACTGACCCTGAAAAGTGAGGCTCAATGGCCCATCACTCTTATTGCCACAAGGTGGGCCCCCAGCTGCACTAGGAAGTAAATTTGGTGGTTAGCCAATCAGCACTCTCATTGGAATATCCTAACACCAAGGAAATGTGGGTAAGGAGAGACTTGGTAACCACCAGCAGGCAAAGAAACAACATCAGCTCAAGTGCAAGCTCATCAATAGGCATCAAATATGTGTCCATCATGAAACAAGTGATGTTGATACAAAAATATGTCTATTGACTGAAATTAAGTAAGAAATACATACTGATAGACAGCTCGTTTTGGAAAAATACATACAAAGAAAAAGATACATATAATTGCATTATAACAAAGTTTTGCAGGAGAGAAAAATTGGAGATGGTTAAGGAATAAAAAAATAATGAATGAAAAAGCAATATAAGAAAGGGGGGAAATAAGTAAGGGAGTTTCATGAGATTAATGACAATTTTCCCAGAACTGAAGGATATGATTAACTTGATCTTCTGCATCTAAGCAAAGTTAATAAATAAAGGAATAAAACGTAGTCCCTGTCCTCAAGGAACTCACAGTCTGACAGGCAGACATAGGTGGTGGAGACATACAATTGTTCTACATAATTAATTCAACCTTAGGTGTAAGCACAGACTGCTTAAAAGGTGCCTGACTGCAGGTGCCTAGAGTGACAGGTTCTTGACAGGAGAGAATTCTCTGGACAGGTACTAGCTAACGAGGTGAAATGAGGAGAAAGAGAGCAAAGACATTTTGCCTAAGATGACAGGGGAGAACGAGCTGGCACTATGACTTAGCAAATACTGGGTACTCTTTCCCCCTCATTCTCTCCTCCACAAATGTTAGCGAAGGAATTCTTGAATTAAATAGAGTCAGTCCAGATGACCTACAAACTTTGAGACTGTGTTCCATGAATAACATAACTAGAATGCTTTGACTTTGCAAATAATGCTTTGATGGCTTCTGACACTTTGGATGGCCCATCTATGACACCTGTCTATAGACACTTTAAAGATGGAGCAGTTGTTCTAAAAAGTTTCTGAAATAACTGTGCAGTGAGTATCAACTTCACACATGCACAGGGAATGTTTTAATATCCTGTTCTTATGTAAATGCCAGGACCAGGCTGGCTGAAGGTCACTGGAGAGGACACACACTGGGCTGAGAGAATCTGACCTGGGCAATATTTGAGAGCCATAGACAACTGCACTTGTTAGGGGTAATGGCAGTGCATTGGTCTCAGATTGAAGCAGACATTCAAAGAATGGGAAAAGGTCCAAAGCCAAGATGCTAGGAGTCAGCGATGAGGTGGAAGTATATTTCCAAACTTAGTGTAACTGATGTACAGATTGAAATCTCTCTCTCTCTCTCTTTTTTAAACTGGGGTCTCACTCTGTCACCCAAGCTGGAGTGCAGTGGCACAATTACAGCTAGCCACAGCCTCAGTCTCCTGATCTCAGATGATCCTTCTACCTCAGCCTCCCGAGTAGTTGGAACTACAGGTGGGTGCACCACACTCGGTTATTATTATTATTTTTTTTTTTGTAGAGATGAAGTTTCACTATGTTGAACTCCTGGACTAAAGCAATCCTCTTACCTCGGCCTTCCAGAGTGTTGCGATCAGAGGCATGAGCTACCATGCCTGGCCAGACTGAAATATCCTTGTGAGACGTTAGACGACTGATCACCTTATCACCAAAAATTAAAAAGGGGATTCTGGGTCATTCCAATAATTTTTTTCAATTTTAAAAAGTCATTTCTATGTTGATTTATTAAAGGGAAAGTGTGTGTTCACTAAAATGTATCTTTCGATAAATTTATTTACATTTTAGAACACAAATTTAGGCATATACTCAAAGAAATCTTCTAAACTTTTTCAGAGGTTAAGAGGAATAGAGAACTAACACCTGGAAAATTTAATCCATAAGTAATTAGAAAGCAATCATGTTAATTTCAAGTTATTTTCTTTTTAAGCATTGTATCCACAAAGCTATTTTCTCGTTCTCTAGGCAATTCTTAACAATTGGCCAAAAGCCAGGTAGAAACCACTGGGAAGAAACACAAAATGTAGATAATTTACAAACTCTATGTCCAGCTTTTACTTTCATTTAGAATTACTTATACATACTTGGGAGACAATTTATCTTTTTGCGTGTATAATTATAGTTCTTTAATTATGTGCTAATAAGGAAAAAAATTAAACTCTTTGGTGTGATTTTCTGAATTGAATTTGTTCTGAAGTTAGAGTGTCACTAAAACTAAGCATATTTCTAAAAAAGAAAAAAAAAAAGACTCCCAAAATAAAAACATTTTCCATAAATCGCAGAGGAAAGGAAGAGGTGAAAGTTGATTACTAAATCGTCATCTCAAAAGCTGCCAAGTCTGCAAATATGCAATCAATCAATCTTGCTCTTAGGTTTAGTGCCACATGTCTGTAGAATTCAGACCAAGCTCTGATCTCAGATTATAACTGACCATCTGGAACCATCACTCAGGATCCAGGACGCTGTAGCTAGGGTCTAAAAACTCTTATCAGCAATGATGACATTTCTCTCTGCAGACAAGAGACTCCACCTGAAATTTAAGTCTTGCTTAAGGCTATATTTCATGTGCAGTATCATATTATCATCATTGGTTTTCTCTGACCACCTTGCCTTTTGGGAAATGTGATCGTATTTTATATAACACTGAATTTGCTTCTGACAAAAGAGAGACAGGTAAAAAAGGATCAGCCAGATCTTTTAGAAGACAAATGAGGAATTAAAACCATCTAAGATAAACAATGTGATAAAAATGTCCCTCTTTTGTATATACAATTTTACATTATTAGTTACTTTATTCACTGCCATGCACTAATAACACGTTGGCAAGTATTAATTATAAGGAGTCCTGCTATGTGAAGGCATGTCATCTGTCGGAGTGACAGGCTCCACCATGGATTAGTTGTGGTTATAGACCATGGACAAAGATCCCACTGTCTCTCATATTTCATTTCCTATCCGTAAAATAAAGGTTGTAAAGGCCATCTACATAGGGCAATTATGAGGATTAAATAAGATAATGTTTTTAAGTACTAACACAGCACCTACAGTCTATCAAGTTCTCAATAAACTGTAGCTGCTATTATGTTTACGGTAAGTCTCCTACATATGAATGAGTTCCAATCTGAGAGGGCATTCTTATGCCCAACAAAGTTAGCCTAGGTACCCAACCATCAGCTATGTAGTACTATAATAGGTTTATAATACTTTTCACACAAATAATACATAAAAAACAAACACAAAAAGTAAAGAAAACATTTTTAATCTTACAATACAGTAACTTGAAAAGTATGCTAGACATTTGAACTAACTTATGTGATTGGACATGCAGAAGCATGTTTGCATCTTTGAAAGTTCACAACCTAAAGGTTTATGTGTAGGGGATTTACTGTAAAGACTTTCTATGTTTGCAAGCAGGACTTTTGTGCTGAACTAGTTTTTCTGTCTAAAATATTTGATTAAGAATGACATTTTTACACAAATAATCACAAATTTGAGGCCAGAGTCCACTTAAAGATTAAAGAACCCCTACTCATGTTGATTTTGTTTGTAAATTTAGTCATTTTCACATAATTTTTTGCTTGCCTTCAACAAAATATGCCGAAATCTAATATACTACTTTTTTTTTTTTTGAGTTGGAGTCTCACTCTGTCGCCCAGACTGGAGTGCAGTGGCCGCTCCCGGCCACCACGGCCTCGACCTGCTGGGCTTCGGTGATCCTTCCGCCTCACCTTCCAAGTAGTTGGAACGACAGGTGCCCGGCTGATTTTTGATTTATTGTAGAGATGAGGCGCAGGCAGGTCTCGAGCCCATGGACTCAGGCAATCCACTCACCTCAGTCTCCCAAGGCGTGGGATTACAGGCTAAGCTACCGAGCCCGGCTTATACTACATGTTAATAAGACATTGTATATTTCTAGTTTAAGCAATTTATAAGAATTGTAATGTAAACAATCATAAATATGCATATTATGCAATATTCATGTAAAATTCTTCCAGAGCCTTTCTATAAGATTTCTTTTAGACTTTCAAGAGTTTAGCCGGGCTCGGTGGCTCAGCCTGTAATCCCAATGCTTTGGGAGGCTGAGGTGAGTGGATTACCTGAGCCTGCAGGTTCGAGACCCGCCTGGCCAACTTGGCGAGACCTCATCTCCACAATAAATAAATAAAAAATTAACTGGGCATGGTAGCGCACACCTGTAGTTCCAGCTACTTAGAAGGTTGAGGTGGAAGGATCGCCAGAGCCCAGCAGGTCAAGGCTGCAGTGGCTGGGAGCGGTCACTGCACTCTAGTCTGGGTGACAGAGTGAGACTCAAATTAAAAAAAAAAAAAAAAGAGTTTAATGGCAGATTAAAAAGACTATGTCCTCAAAGACTGATCAACTTTCTCCTTTCTGAAAGTCATAAACATACAACAGATTATAATTTTTTTTTTCTGGTCCTGGCTTCCATATGTCCATTCCATAAATGTATGCTTTTATTTCTAGACTCTCAATTCAACTTATTTGATATATATGTCTATTCTTATGCCAGTACCACACTGTCTTTATTACTATTTCTTCATAGTTCATTTTAAAATCAGAAAGCACAATGATATTTTCTTGAAACATAGTTCTTTAAGAGTCAACATTGTTATATATTGCTTTCCTTCATATCTGGAATACCATAGCATTTCCTGGACTAAAATAAGAACCAATTAGGAAATTATTCTTCTATAAGGGTATGTATAGGGTACAGCTTTCAAAAGAATGTTCATGAATTCAAACTACAAGAAAAAGTCAGTAACAGCAGGATATAAAATAAATATGTGGCCAGGCATGGTGTCTCATGCCTGTAATCTGAGCACTTTGGGTGGCCAAGGTGGGAAGATTACTTGAACCCAGGAGTTTGAGACCAGCCTAAGCAACATAATGAAAACTCATCAATACAAAAATTAAAATTAAAAAAATTAGCAGAGCATAGTGGTGCGCACCTGTAGTCCCAGCTACAGTGAGCCATAATAGTGCCACTGCACACCAGCTGAGTGAGACCCCAATTCAAATAAATGAATACATAATTAAATAGCCTTTATACACACAAAAAATAACCAGCTAAGAATTTCACTTACACATTGAAAAAGACAAAATACTTAAAAATAAACTTAATAGGAAGTATGAGAACCATACAGGAGGTAGACACAAAAGCAGACTTGAACAAATAAAAAGATACTCGCTAATTTAGGATAAGATGACTCAATCACAAAAATATCAGTTCCCTCTATGTTAGTTTATAAATTTAATGCTGCCTCAACCTCAACAATACTAATACAATAAAATCCACACGACAAAAGAAAACAGTGTACAGGAATAGTGAGTAAAATACATTTAAAGAAAAGCTGCGAGAGGAGGCTAGCCTTCTTCTCCAACTATTGAAGCATATTAAAAAGCCTCTACAATTAGCACAGTGTGGTACTGTCACATGAGTAGGCAGACAGTTCAGTGAAATTGAGTAGAAAGTCCAGAAATAGACCCAAACACATATGGAAATTTAGTATTAATAAAAATGCTGTTTGAAATTACTGGAGTAAAGATGGACTTTCAAATATATTGTTGGAAAAGAGGAAAGACATTTGAGAAAATTTATAGTCAGATCAATACCTTACCTCTCACGCATGAAAAAAAAAATCAGAAAAAAAGAAATAATACAAGTACTCAAAGATGAATAAATTCTTGTATAATGTGAGTGTAGGAAAAGACTTTCAAACTAGGATTCAAAATCCATATTCAAAAGAAAAGATTGATAAGTTTACATTAAAAAATGTTGTCAAGGAAAAAACCCCTAAATTAAGTAAAAGAAAAAAATAGCAAATTGGAAGAAATATGGGTATCAATAAACACATAGCAATTTGGGTGGGAAATTATAGAAGCAAATTCTCATTTTCCTTACTGTACATATCACTTCTTTGGAAGGCTTTGTCTCAAATCACCTCAACATGATTACTCTAATACATGTTTGCCACATTTATATGTCAGTTCATTTTACAGGACTATAGGAATTTTTATCTGGCAACTGTACTCTCCTAAAGTCTTCTTAGGAATCAGTGGTATGCATCTCTGATAGGAAGCTGAGAGCCCCAGCCTACCCTAAGCTCTTCTTCTTACTTGTCTAGCTCTTCCCTCTTCTTTCTGAAAATCCATCATTCCTTCCTTTCTTCAAATGTTTCTTCTCACAAGTCTCCTCAGAAAAAAGAAAAAGTGCAATTAATTAACAATTTATAAGATAGATGTGCATATATTGGGTTATGAAATGATATAAAAGAAAGAAGCAGCTTCACAATATTGTTAAACATTAAAAAATATAAATTCTTATTAAAAGGAAAATGATCATATATGAAATGATATATATTCATGTGTGACTTCCTTTTGAATTGAATTCAATTTGTGTCTTTTATATACTATAAAAATAATATTTTCTATTTAACACCAGAGAAAGCTACATTTCTCCATTTAATTCACTGTTATTATAAAACTATGATTGCAATAAAGTAATACATACTGTATTATTGAATTTGTGACTAATAAAACCTATATTATTTGAGTAATTGAATGGAAATTAAATTAAGGAATGACTAGGTAAGTTCCAAGAATTAAAGTTGAGTTTCTTTTTTTAAGGGTGAATTCAATTTTTAAAAATGTGTTGTATTTGTGGGGCAATGACTTTATTATGTTACAGGATATTTTTTGTTACATAACAGTCTATTTTTATACGTTTTCCCATTGTTGGTTGAGGAAAATGAAACTCTATTTTGTTCATTTTGGATTGTTGCTAAGAACACTTTTCTTTACCAAAATCAGCTAAGTTTTGTCTTTAGTCTCCAGAATGCAATTACCTACTATTTATTTTACTGACAAGTTACTGCAGATGAAACATACCAGTTCAGAAGTTTGTCTGTTTACTCTTCTTAAAGTGAGATGCCATTAAAACAGTGATTTCCACGTTCACGTTACAGATTTCAAAATACTGGTGTGGAACTAGAACCTAAGCATATATGAAAATCTTGTTATTTAAAACATGTGTAGATCAGAAGTAGGACCTCAATTTGTAACTTCTATTTAGGGAATTATAGCAGTATAGTTTTTCATTAAAAAGCCGAGGATCTCTTGTGCCTCTCTTTTCCTCTCATCCTTTCACCCCTTTCTTCTTCCTCCCTTCCTTTTTTAATGTTTCTGAGAGTAGAATTCTATTAGTATGACTTTGACATTTAGATGACATCTTATTTTCCCAAAGTGTTTCCAAATACAACATCTTAATCCCATGAAGACATTCACTTTTGTGAAACAGAAATCTCTTCTTTCCCCAAATCAATACATCTTATACTACCACGCCTACTTAGTTGTCTTCAAGAATCATTTTCTTGTTTAGTCTCTTAAGAATTCATAGTTCTCCTTTGCCTATTAAATTAAGTCCTAACTCCTCCGTCTCATTAGTTTGAAAGTGATTAATTCAAATTTCTTAAATAACACTACTCTAGAACATGTGGAGGACACTTCTACATATAAAGATGGAATAAGTATATATACATAAAGTTTATTTCTTCTGATCACTAGTACCTGTGAAGAAAGTTGAGTAACATTTCTTATCGAAAGATACTTAGAAAGCAGCTTGGAAGTTGAAGGACCAAGAATGTGGGAAAGGTCAGCATACAGTTTGCCAGATGGGGCAATGTATGATTTGAGTGGTGGCTGAGGTGTCATGATTCTTGGAGCAGTGTTTTAGCAAGCTGGAGGAGAGGAAGAAAATCATTTATTTCTGGCTTTCCTCTGAGAATAACCGTGTTCAATTCTTTACAGATTATCTCTTTTACTATTTGCCACAAGCTTATAAATAGGTACTCTAATAGTCCTATTTTATATATAATAAAAATGAAGTTAAGCAATTTACCAAGATCAAACACTTTGAGTGTTTCAAGTGGTTGAATTGAATTCAAAGCAAGGCAGTCCAATTTAAGAGACTACAGATTCCATCTCTAAATGAATACTCTGTGTAGCTAGAGAGGTCTACAGAAGACCTCCTCAAACTGGACAGGACATGGATTGAGTTAGAAAGTGTATGTGGGTTGAAATCGGTAGAATTTGAAGGGCTTGTCTGACATTTTTTTCCTTTTGACATTAAAGGGCCAAAAAGACAATTTTAAATTCTTATATTTGGAATAGATCTTGGAATTTGTCTAGGAGACAGAGGCCCAGAGAGGTTTAATGATTAATTAAAGTCATCAAGCCCGTCAGTTGAAGAGCTAATATTGGAATGTCCCATTTTGGGGATTTTTTTTCCCACCACTTCACTGTAGTACACTTTAAGTTTAAAATGGTACAAGAAAAGAATGCACAGGAAGAAGTTTATGGAAGGTAGCAAGACTCTGGCTGGGTCTGCTAAGGAAAGAGAGTCATGAACATGGCCTTGAAGAATAGGTGAAATATCTACCCCTCACCCCCTGCTAAAAAATGAAGTGGGATTTCAAATAAGAGAAAGGTCTTTTTTTCTTACTACTCTACCCAACAGACTTACAATACAATCATTAATATTTTCTATACATTTTCATTTTTGTAGCCTTCTTTTATTCACCTTTGGACTAGAAATGCTCTTATTCTTTTTGTCAGTTCAAATCCTGTCCCTTAAGGTCCACCTCAATATTCTCCTCCATGAAATTCTTTATAGACCCATTTAACCTTAATTTTTTTTTTTAATCTGAAATTCTTTCAGACCTCGCAGTCAAAATTGGCAGAATACCATCTTGGACATTACGTGCCTTAGAGTAGCTCCCTAATTGCGCGATGTCCATGGGTCTTTTCTACTCAGCCTCAAGGGCAAGAGTTCTGACCTCACCTCTTTTGTTTCCTCAAAATGTTTTTGTTTGTGTTTGCAGACCATTCATTGAGTGACTCCTAGAAGCCTCGATTGGGCTGGGTGCTGGATGCATAGAGGTCAGTTAGGCCCTGAGCTGGGCCTCAGTTGAGTGCAGAGAAGTAGAAGGGGCAAGAATGCAAATAAATTCTTATAATTCAATTATGAAAACTTTTACCATGGAGATATACAAAGCAGACAAATGAGGAAGTAGTCAACTCTACTTTTTCTACAACTCTACCTTTCATGATATGGGACACAATAAATAAAATGAGTTAGGTACAAATAGCTTATATTATGAATATAACTGAGTGTTTGTATGTGGTTCTATGTCAATTTACTAAAACATAACGTTGGAAGAATTTCTGAATGTTGTTCACAAAATTACAACATTTGTACTGGAAGGCCTGCCTAGACAAATAAAACTCTTTATTTCTTCAGTTTTCAATCCTCTGGAGTCTCTCTGTGACTGTTAAACTCCCAATAAGTCTCTCAAGGGTCAGTAAGCTTAAATATAGATTACATAATTGAAAGGGGCAAAAATGAGCTCTTGCTCACTTCTGTCTAGACTGTGTAGATCTCTGTGCTCTTTCAAAAAACAAAAACAAAAAAAACCTGGAAATGGAAAGAATTGTTCCCCTCCATTTACACTAGGATAGTAAGATAGGGGTCAAATAGGGAGCAGGGACAAAGTTCTGGGCCCATAGTAAATGTTTAATAAGCTTTCAACCAGTGAATGTCCTTAAGACATTTGTCCCCTAGAACTCTCTTCTGAATGATGATTTTTAAAAAGACTATCAGTCTTAACCCACTAGCTTAGGCATGCCAATGCTCAGAGGTTTAAGCTCTGTTCTAAAGTAGCTTGCAGAACATGCTCAAATGTACTGGCACAGAGACCAGCTTTGTACTCTAGGAAGCCTCCTGCACAGGGTGTCATAGAGGTTCGAGAAATCAGATTTGTAAAAAAAGAGAAGGAAGCTGCCAGCCCTGGAGAGGTTCCAGAGTCACCCACAGTTGGCTGCCAAAACCTATATTGGGCATTCAACAATAGCACTGTGAGGTTAAGGAGGGGCAGAGAAAGATCATCTGACAACCCAGGAGTGAGTCCATAAATGGCCTGGGGAACATGCTCTTTTCTCAATACTGAGATTAAAGAGGTTCATGGAAAAGAAAGAAGTCTCTTCATATTCCTTTACTATTAGTTGTTAAAGGATTCATCAAAATGCAATGTATAAATATCATAATTACTGAAAAATAACAATGCATAGAGCATTGTGCAAGAAAGCTGTTTCCACAAGGTGACATGATTTTTATAAACTTTATATTTTGGTTAATAAAAATAGGTACCATGGAAATATGAGAATATATTGACCTAGTATGTATACTGGAAGAGGAGATACATAAAAATACAACCTGACAGGAACACTTGAAGTTTCTCTAAATGTTGATATTGGGCTCAACATGGTAACTGGGCCTCAAAGGATGGTAAGTTTTGACAACTAATAGTTACAAATCATATAGCACAAGAAAAATATCTAGATGTTTACAACTAAACATGAGCAATGTCAATGAATTAAAGTCATTCATTCAACATATTATTTGAGCTCCCATAATAATCCGTGCTAGATATATACAGCCTTGATCCCATGAAGTTTACTACTAGAAGAGAAGACATGCTAACATATGGTGAGAATGCAGCATGAGCTCTGTTGTTATAAGGACACATCCTGCTTGCAATGGGAACACCTAAATCTGTCTGGAAGCAGAGGAGGTAGCACCTAAAAGATAAATAAGTGAACAAATGAAAATAAGGAATTTCATGAGTGGGGAAAACTGTAAAGGCATGAGATATGAGCACGCATGTTGAGTATTACAGGCAGGAGATATATAGATATATACTAGACACATCTACTGGCAGTCCCGCCATGACTGGCCTGGTCACTGACCACCATTACTGCCTCCTCTGAGACCTCTGCCTCTTGACATTGGACTCTGCTGCTGCCAGAGTCAAAACTAAATTGCATCACTCATTCTAGGAATAAAGGTTACAACATTTCTAGCCTGCAATCCCAGCACGCTGAGAGGCCGACACGAGTGGATTGCCTGAACCCGCGGGTTTGTGACCCCCTGGGCAACTTGGCGAGACCTCGTCTCTACAATAAAGCAAAAACTAGCCGGGCACGGTAGCGCACCTGTAGTTCTGGCTACTTGGAAGGCTGAGGCGGAAGGATCGCCAGAGCCCAGCAGGTCGAGGCTGTGGTGGCCGGGAGCGTGCCACTGCACCCCAGTCTGGGTGACAGAGTGAGACTCCAACTCAAAAAAAAAAAAAAGATTACATTTCCCTGGCTGAACATAGGTGCTCTAGCAACAGGGAGCTCAGAAAAGGAGTAACAAGCCCCCGTCTCCATCTTTCAGAATGAGAATCAGGGCCCCACTTTCCCTCAATCTTGACATTTGCTCAAATAGAAATGTCTTCTGGATGCTGGTTATTAAGCAAGTGTCCCTCTGCTCTCTGCTTAGCTGTGCTGGGCCGCAACTATGTAAACCACATTTCCCCATTGCCATTTGACCCACTGTCAAATTCTGCCAATAGGGAGCACCAGAGGGAGACTAGAAGGTTTGCAGAGGGAGGAGGATCTTGTTCCTTTCTCTTTTGCTCCCTGTTCCTATCAGAGTCGCTCCAGGAATGGTTATTTGACTTGTCAGGGGCAGTTGATTCCAGTCTTGAGTTTCTCCCCATATCCCATGAACCAGCTTTACAACTGCCCACATCCTACCCTAATATACCAAACGGCCAGTGATCCATCTTCAGTGACTTGGGCCTTAGCTTAGTCAGAACTCACTACTGAGCTACTAACATACCTGGAGGGCTGTACTCACTCCTAAGATGCCTGGGTCCCCACCTACAGGGCCTTCTCCCTAAGCTTTCAGGTTCTCCAGCCTCTTCTCTTTGCTCCCCCAAGCACAGGAGTGGTAGACACTGCTAACAATTATTATTTCTGTCGCCTCATTTGTCTCCTTTGTCTTTTTAGATCCCCCTGTACCTATTCAACCTATTCCTTATGTCAAATTTGTCCTGTTAACACAGCTAGTGTGGTTTTAAAAAATTAAGTCCTGAATAATAAAGCATCCAAAATGACAAATGCCATATTTGTATATGCAATATTTCTGGAGCATAAAATGTGAGAGTGAGCACAGCAAGAGATGAAGTTGGAGAGTCAAAGAAGGGCCAGGAGATAGAGAATTTGTTGACCTCTAAGCAATTAATGCTCTAGTCCGTGGGTAGCAGAGGGCTATTAAAGATGTCTGAATAGGGAAGTGACAATTTGATGTGTTTGGTATTGTAAAACTGTCAGTGCATTAGGGGATGAATTGGGGAGGGTTAAGTTTAGAGAGAACCATAGGAGATAATTGCAATAGTACTAAAACTATTTGTCTCAGTCTATTCCTGCTACTATAGCAAAATATCTTAGATCAGGTAATTTATAAATAGTATAAATTTATTTCTCACAGTTCCAGAGCCTGGGAAGTCCAAGGTTAAGACATAGTAGATTCAGTGTCTTGTGAAAACTTGTTCCTCATACATCGTTCCTTCTCTTGTCCTCTCATGGCAGAAGGAGCAAACAACATTCTTGCATTTCTTTCATAAGGTCATTAATTCCATTCATGAGGCCTCTGCCTTTATGACTTAATCACATCCTGGAGGCTCCACGTCTTAATACTATTACATTGGCAATTAAATTTTTTTCAGTATATGGGTTTGGGGAGTAGGGCACATTCAGACCATTGCACTATTGAAGCAAAACCACAATTGGTTTGAATTACACAAAATTCACTTATAAGAAAGGGAATATTGGAGGAAGAACACACATAAGGGGTTAAGATAAGGTGATCAGTTCTGAACATGTGAAGTTTGGGTTCTTGTAGAACACATTGTAGACTCTCCAAAGAGAGAGCTAGAGATATAGACTTGTGAGTCTTTAGTATGTAAGTGGGTGTTGAAGTAACTTAATGAGATGATAGAGAGTTGAGATGTCCTACCACTCATAAGGGTGACTGGGGTATGCTATACTGGTGTGTCAACTATGCAGGTCAGTATTATAGGACAAGAGTTAGGTTTATGCCACTGTCCTGAGGCCTTGAGCAGAAGAAAGAGAAAGAGGGGAAGAGTCTGAAACACAGACATAAATGAGCAAGAAGAGCTGGATGAGACCAAAGGGTAGGGGTTGGATAGAAATTGAAACAGAAGTCAAAACTAGGCACTGGAAGCAATAGGAATAGAACCAAAACAAGCCTGAAAAGTACTTATTGGATTTTGCAAAGCATGGGTAACTGCTGACCTTAGAGAACACAAATTCAGAGGAGTAAGAGTTCAAAAGTTAAAAAAAAAAAGAAAGGCAAAAGTAGAAGTATAGAAGACAGAACAGGATAGACCCATTGCTCTAGAAGAGAAGGTATCAAGGGAAAAAGAGAGTTATAGCATAATAATTGGAGGCTTTTGCTTTGCTTCTTGTTTTCAGATGTGACTGAAGTAAGCTTGTTTACCTGCTGAGAAGAAACAGATACAAAGGAAAAAAAAATTGAGGTAGGATTTCACTCTGTAACCCAAGTGCAGTGGTATAATCAATAATTGCTCACTGCAGCCTTGAACTCCAGGACCCAAGTGATCCTCCTGCATCAGCTTCCTGGGTAGCTGAGACTAGGCAGATACCACTGTATCTAGTTTATTTTTATTTAAAATTTTTTCCTTGGTAGCGACAAGGTCTCGCTTTGTTGCCCAGGCTGGTCTCGAACTCCTGAGTTCAAGCTATCCTTCCGCCTCAGTCTTTCAAAGTATTAGGATTACAGACATGGGCCCCAGTGCCTAACCAAAAGGATATTGTGAAGACATAGAAAGAAAACTGTACAAAAGTATTTGGGTAGGATTGAGATTCAGAGCACAGATAGATGGATTATGTTTGGTTGAAGGGTAGAACTGTGTGTGTGTGTGTGTGTGTGTGTGTGTGTGTGTGTGTGTGTGTGTGAGAGAGAGAGAGAAAGAGAGAGAGAGGATAATGCAAAGAGACAAGTAATTTTGTAGCTGGAAGTGACAAGTAGTGAAAGGGGCTCAAGTCTGTAGCTTCATTTTCTCTGAAATCACAATCTTAGGTGATAGGTAGGGGGCAAGATGTGGACATTGGAAAGATTATTGTGAAGAATAAGAAAATGAGATAAGAAAGGCAGTAGAAAAGAACTTTTATAGACTGATTAGAGCATAACTGAATCATTTTATGTGATTTCCAATTTCATCCTTTAGAAAAGAAAATATTAATATTTGCGAGCAGAAAGTTTTGAAATCAACCAAATGAAAGACAGTTTGTCATTTATTACAAAGTTAAACATACTCTTTCTATTTGATCTGGCAGTCAAGCTCCTTAGTTTTTACCCAAATCATTTGAAAACTTGTCTACACATGGAAGATTATAGTAATTTTATGGCAATTGCCAAAATTTGGAAACAACCAAAATGTGTCTTCAGTAGGTGAATGAATAAACAAACTGTGGAACATCCAGACAATGGAATATTATTCAACACTGAAAAAGAAAAAAAAGAGCTATCAATCCATAAAAAGACATAGAGGAACCTTAAATGCACATTACTATGTGAAAGAAGCCAATCTACAAAGACTACATATTCCAACTATATGATACTCTGGAAAAGACAAAATTATTTGTTAGAAAAAGATCGGTGATTGCCAGGGGATGAGTAAGAGACGAATAGGCAGAGAACAGAGGATTTTTATAGCAGTGAAGCTACTCTGTAAGATTCTTTAATGGTGGATACATGTCATACATTTGTCAAAATTCATAGAAGATACAACAGCAAGAGTGAACCCTAATATAAACGACGGATTTTGGGTGAAAATGATGTGTCAATATATGTTCAGTGATTGTAACAGATGAATCACTCCGGTGGAAGGAATTGACAGCAGGGGACCTGTGTGTGTGGGTGCAAGCATGAGGAGTTAGGGTATATGGGAACTCTGTATTTTCTGTTCAAATTAGCTGTGAACCTAAAAACTGCTCTGAAAAAGAAAGTCTACTTAAAAAATAGTAAGCTAATCAGGACTTTAAAAATGTTGTTATAGTTTTTGTCTTTGAAACAAAGGCTAAGCTAATGGTAAGTATTTAAGGTCCCAGAGAAAATTAAATTTCTTTTTTTGTTTTTTTTTTGAGTTGAAGTCTCACTCTGTCACCCGCAATCCTTCTGCCTCAGCCTTCTGTAGCTGGAACTACAGGAACTACCTTCCATAGCTGGAACTACAGGAACTACAATTTTTTTTATTTTATTGTAGAGATGAGATCTCGCCAAGTTGCCCAGGCAGGTCTCGAACCCATGAGTGCAATCCACTCACTCTGCCTCCCAAAGCGCTGGGATTACAGGCTGAGGCACCGAGCCCGGCAAAAATGTAAATTTTCAATCTTGTGTGGACACAACATTCCCTCCCAAAGGAGGAAGGTAGCCGATCTCATGGCTGTCCCATAGTTTATGAAGAGACCCGCTGTGTAAAGTCAAAGTCCGATGTAAAATAGGCCCGTTGGATTATTTTTCTTTACAATTTGAATCTAGAAATAGGAAGTGAATCAGTACTCTCAAGCAGGAGCAGAAGTTGATCCAGCACACTGAGGGAGGCCATGAGGGAGGCGGGCCCAAAGTCAGGAGACATCTCATTTAGGTATAAGCAGAGACCAGGGCAGGAAGGAGGAGAATCAGTAATGGCGGATGGCACCAGGAAGGTGGGCTGGAGCTGAGTTAATGGCACATAGATTTCTATTACTGATGAGACAAATCATATGTGTTGTCACTGTTCTAGTCCCCTCCTCTGTGACACATCTATTTTGTGGTTCCAGTCCTCTGATTTATACAAACAAGATCAGCCTTAGTTATAGTATCCTTACTATTACTCTCTACCACTTGAGCTATCTGGATGAAGTCTTTATCTCATACATTCAAAAGAACTTGCTTAGTATGGTTGCATCAAAAAGTAGAGAACACATTGTAATATTAAAACCCCTTCAAGGCATTTCATGAATTTAGCAACTTGTCTCTCCTGGTCAGACAATTTTTTTCTTTGATAGAAGTTGTATATAGCAGTCGAACATCTCTGCCAAGACGGAATTGCTTAAACCCTTTTCTGTCTTATATCCTCCCTCTTAAATATATGAGTTCTAATAAGAGTATACCTTTTCTTAGACTCTGGAGTCTGGTTGTTTCCATGTGCACCTTTTGTAACAAGGAAGACTTAAAAAATAAAAGTGAAAAAGAAAAAAAAGAATATACCTTTTTGTTTTTGAATGAAGTAAGAATTTGATAATCATTTGAGATTGCCTAATGCACAAATCTTTATGATGACCTTAGACCATCTCTTTTACAGAGGCTTAATTATTTCTAGTTTTTTATTTTCTAATGACGCCTAACACATGATTGAAAATGAATTTCAATATTGTCTTCACTTGTTTTGTGTTATATTTCCATGTCTTTATTTTATGAGTATAGAGATACACTGGTAAGAAATTAGCTAATAAAATTAGCCATGCTTGGTGGCATGTACCTGTAATTCCAGTTATTTGGAAGTCTAGGTGAAAGGATCACCTGAGTTCAGCAGATTGAGGCTGCAGTGACCAGGAGCATGCCACTGTACTCCAGCCTGAGTGACAGAGTGAGACTCCAGCTCAATAAATAAATAAATAAATAAATAAATAAATCAGTTAATAATGAGTAGAAAATTAATATAGTCACGTAACCAAAATGTGAGAGCAACTGTCTCAGGCCTTGGCTACTCCAAAATAAATGGCAGAATCTCTCCTCTCAAACAGTTTACTGTTCTTGGAAAAGACAAAAGTGTACAATAAATTCAGTATAATGTGACAACCGCAAGAAGGGGAATATGTGCAAAGTACTCAATAGCACAGACAAGAGAGTTAGTAGCTCTGAGGTGAAAGAAAGAGAGGGAATAAGGAAGATTTCAATTCACACTATGGCTGGATTTGACAGCAAGATTCCAAGTTGCAAGATCTTGAAATGTAGGTAGGATTATCCTTGACTAACAAAATAAAGGAGATAAATGTTGGAGAATGTGAGATATTAATGACAATGGACTGAATTAAGACTTATTCCAAGCAAAGATAATAGCGTCTTTAATGACAATTATGGAATGAAAGAATAATTTTGTTCAGCAACTGTAAGTAGTTTGGCATGTGTATCAGTTATCTTTTGAACAAAAACTGCTGTACAACAATCCCATATCCAACAATTTAACAACAACCATTCATCATTTGTTGTGAATCTGTGGGTGGGCTGCATGATTCTGCTAATCTGGCTGTATTCTGGTGACCTAAGGTGAGGTCACTCCTACATCTGTGACCATCTGGCCTGAAGCTAGGAGCTGGTGGTCTAAGATGGCCTCCATCAAGATGACTTGTCTCTGATCTGTGTGAACTCTCATCCTCCACCAAGATGACCAGGACTTGTTTTCATTGTAGAGGCAAGGTTCTAAGAGAGAAAATAAAGCCTCTTGAGGATTAGATTTGGGAACCCGCACTTCATCACATTCTATAAGACAAAGCAAGACCCTAGGCTAGTGCAGCTTCACAGAGTGGGAAAACAAGTAGATACTGCATAGTTACATTCCAACGAGTATAGTATGGAGGGGAAGGAAATTGGGGTCATTTTTGCAGTCAGTCCATGTCACTCTGTAGAAATGGATGGAGCATGTAACAGTGAAGAGAGAAGAATCTGAGAAGTTAGGACCCCAGGCTTTGTAAATGGAGTTAAGAAATGTGGACTGGTGAATGAAGGGAAGCTTGGAAGAACTGGAGGCAAAGTAGTGATAAGATCGGTTTTTCGTTTTAGGAAAATAACTCTGGCAGCAATAAAGAGGATGGATTGGAGGGACCCAACCTTTTCCTTGTAAACAAATATCTGAGATGGAACTCTGCATAGTTTTGTATTATTTATACCCCACCTCATTCCAAAAAAGATGTGATGCCACAACTCTTCCATAGTTGCTGTCAAAAATATAGGTACTTATGTCCTGTCTACTTCTAAAAAGAATTTGAAACAGCTCTATTTGAATTCCACCCAAAGACCATCTTGAAAGTATGTCGTCGCCTGACTTAACTGAGCTATTGGTAAATGAAACTCTCAGAGCTTGTAGCCAAAGAATATTCCTGGAGGCAAAATAAACAGAGGTGAATTTGGCTGTTTAAAAACACATGTAAGCTCTTTATTTAGAACTCTGATTCCATGGTGTCTGAAGGGAAAGAAAGGTATGGCAAGCAGGATTAGTTCAAAAAGAATATTTACCATTCCAGTCATCTCAGAAAACATCGCAATGATTTCTGCTTAGCAGACACAAAAATAGGCTGGTAAAACTGATATCCTGCCTGTAGAGCAAAGCTGAAACCAAGAAGGCCCTGCAGAAATTGAACAAATAACTGGCAAAGTGTATGTTTCCTTTTCAGCTGGTTGTTAAAGTCTGAAACAAACTTGAACAGCTCTGCTTTACTTTCATTCTCACATCTGCATATGAAAGCAAAGAAGTGATTTTCTTACATTTTCACAGGACACTAAACCAGTGTTTTTAACCCAAAAAGGAAATTTATTTCTTTAAGCTCAGCAATCGTCAATGTAGTAAATTTTTTAGGTTCAGAATTAAGCAACTTGGTCCTATCATTTTTATTTACCTTACATATATTTACAGAAGACACACTGTATAGGTCTGTCCTGGGTTGATAGGAGGATTTTTGTTCTTGAGTTGCTCACAGGTAGACACAGAGTAAGGCAAATGCCTGCAGATCTTGTTAAGCGCTAGTACCTAACTAACAAAATGCTATGAATTCATAGGTAGGAGTATAAAAGTCTTAGCCTGTCTATATCACTGCCCCTTTGTCTTGGAGTTCATATTCTTAGAACTAAGGGCAAAACAGGAAACATGTTCTCACTTGTTGCACACTAACATTTCCTAAGGTCAATTTAATCATGGGCTTCTGTCACCCAGGCAATAGGCTGTAATTTTATCTGTTACTAACACATAGACTTCTTTTATCCAAAACAATTCCAGAAAGATAGCAGCACTTACATGGTGCATATATATTGTTTAGATATTTGTCTTCTCCTTTTTTTTAACAAAGATGATGCTAATAGCCAGTTTTCCACTCTCTGGTGCAACCCCAGTTTATGCCTGTTATTCCAGACTATGTATTTGTTTGTCTGTCACCCAGGCTGGAGTAGAGTGGCACAATCATAGCTCACTGTAGCCTTGAACTCCTGGGCTCAAATGATCCTCCTACCTCGCCTTCCCAAAGTGCTGGGATTACAGATGTGACCCATCCCTCAAAAGAGTTCTGGTTTGGATAATAAATTATGTGGTCACTACTAATAGTAATGTGAGATTCTCAGTAAAGCGAATAAATGAGCTGGTTTTCCCAGAAGTGGTTCTTTACTTATGGATGCCAAATTGTCCATACTCTATTGCACAATTCTTGCTTTTCTTTGGATCAGGGATATGAAATTTAATGATGTCTGGCCTAGATTAAGAGTGTTGTTGTGTTTGTGCAACGGTTTTCCTCAGAGCAGAGCTGGCTACTCTGTGTAGAGATCATGACCATGGGGACCCATCAGTGCTCTGCACTAGCCAAGAGAGAAGCTGGCTCTTGTGACAGCTTGATAATTGTAACTTTGGCAAAGAGGAGGAGAGATACTCCCCTCAGTACACTTTGCACCAGAATTATAATTGACATACCAATCTTGAATTTTCACCACCATGCTCATTTCAATACTTATGTATTTTTCATGCTTCCTAAAAAAAGGTTGGCAATATTTGTCATGGTTCCTAAAATATGTGAAAATTTGAAAAAATTAAAGGTAATTTTATAAGGTAATCACATAAAACATGTTGTGCTTGTGGAAGGGGGTTGGATTTTGGCCCCCGTTCTTTTTTCCAGTCACATGTTATATATTGCTTTTTCATGTAGATTGATGGTTCTTCCATCAACTATCTTTGGGTACTTTACAAATTGCTTATGACACTTCATTCTTTGCATGGTTAGTAAACGTTTACACTTTGAATTTCTACAGTAACTGCTAGTCTGAGTTCTATTATAACATAAACTCTTGGAAAAACAGACTATGGTCTCTGGAGTCAAACAGCCAAACAAGTCAGGTTTAAGTCTCAGCTTTGCCTTGGCCAGTCTTTATCTTGGTTACTTGGAGCAAGTTACTTACCTTTTCAGCTGTATCATTTGTCAGATGGGTATATTAGATTCTAACTCTTTATGCCATTGCAAGAGTTATTACAAGGCTTTTTATCTAGTAGATGTTCAAGAAATGTTGATTTCCTTCCCTTTGCATCTTCCTAAAGAAAATAGGACGCTTGGCCTTTGCAATGCTCTAAATCCGTGATTTTAGGGATTTTATCTTACCACTATAAACTCCCTACAAGCAACAATAAAAAAGTCTTTGAATAGAAATATCTTTAGATAATATAAATATCCCTGGAGGGATGACATCACTGGTTCTCCAGGCTTCAGGTTTGGGAGATTATTTTGCCAATTCAAATGAAAGTGTCTGCCTTAAGGGAATTTTTTTAAATGGGTAGGGTCCTTTCTATTTGTTCATGTAATGTATTGAACTTAATATTTGTTAATTAATACAACTGGCTACCTTGTTCTAGATCATATTGCAGTATGTGAAGGTGATGTGAAAGGGTGAACTTGGAGAGTATGTCTAAAAGAAGGAATTCTTTGAAGGACATACATCTATCATAAGAAGCTCACAATGTAAGTCAAATGCTTTTTTAAAATGTCATTTAGTGGAACAAATGTCTCTTCTGCCGGAAGGACACATCCTCCATAGTAAGCACAGTGGAAAGATATATGAGGAGGACTGGAAAGTGGACAAGTATGCATGGAAGTGTCAGAGGTGGAAGAGCGGCACATAAGACACAGTGAGATATTATGACATGGAGCAGAAAAGCAGGTGCTGCATGTCACAGGGAGACGTTGAAGGGGGAAATATATGATACCAGTTTGAACAGGAGAATCACATTATGAAAATATCTTCCACTCATTTGTGCAAATATCACTTTTGCAGGGAAGGGAATGAACAACCATTATGAAATTGTACTCCTACACTTCTACTTCTATTTCCACATCACCATTTTCTTTTTTCTCCAAACCATTAATCACATTTCGATGTGCTATGCAATTTATCTGTCAAGTTTGTTTACCGACTATCACCCCTCACTAGAATGTTAGCTCTATGAAGGCAGGTATGTCTGTCCAGTCTTTCTTTTGATCACTTTTGTATCTTTGCCATATAGCAATGAAAATTTCTTGAAGGAATGAATAAGTGAATGCCTACACGAGTCAACTGTTCCTAGGTGGTGTCTTCTAGCAGTAGGGAATAATGTAACAAATGTATTGAGTTACATGCTCACGTGCATAAACATTGGCAGAGTAGGAAGTGGATGGAGATCTTCAAAAACTGAAAACTTTCATTCTAATAGATATCTAGAAAAAGTTTTTTAGAGGGAATCTTTTGTTAAGTGGCTTTTGAGGCATTTTGGTTGTTTTTGTTTTGCTTTGCAATGTAAATATTACTGATATGGCACATCTATTTTTATTTGATACATACAAAAATGGCAGGAAGCATGTCCCAGATATGAAAGGACCAAAGGACTGTATAATTTTACTCTTCAAGAAAGAATCTTAGAGGAGAGCAAAAATATTGGAAACAAGGTCAAATGAAGAAAGAGAGACACATAGGCACTTAGATTTGAATGTGCTATCTATTCTGGAAAGACAATTCCCATCTTCATCCCAACTTCCTTCACTCTGCAAAAGGACAGAATAGTAAAAAGGATCTGCTTATAAACAATATAAAATTGTGTAAATTTTATTATTCAATAAGTATTAGGCAACCATAGTCCTGTTTAACAAATTTTGTTTGATAAAATTGTTAAGTCAGGTGTCATAGCACGTTTCTATGGTACCAGCCACTTGAAAGACTGTGGCGCCGGGCTTGGTGGCTCAGCCTGTAATCCTGCACCTTTGGGAGGCTGAGGTGAGTGGATTGCCTGAGCCCGCGGGTTTGAGACCCGCCTGGGCAGCGAGACCTCATCTCTACAATAAATCAAAAAATCAGCCGGGCGTGGTAGCGCGTGCCTATAGTTCTGGCTACTCGGAAGGCTGAGGTGGAAGGATCGCCGGAGCCCGGCAGGTCGAGGCTGCGGTGGCCAGGAGCGGCCACTGCACTCCAGTCTGGGTGACAAAGTGAGACTCCAACTCAAAAAAAAAAAAAAAGAGAGAGAGAAAGAAAGACTGTGGCAAGAGGATCACCTGAGCCCAGGAGAGCGAGGCTGCTGTGAGTCATGATCATGCTACTACACTCCAGCCTGGACGACAGACTGAAATCTCGACTCAAAACAAAAAACAACAGCAACAAAAATACTTAGGAGATAAAAGGAAAACAATCAGCTTTCATCTTCTAGCTGGGGGAGTGATATTTACATTGCAAAGGGTAGAACAAATATAAGGATTATGCTACCAAATTAGATAACCTTGATGTCATGGGCAAATTCCTAGAAAGACACACTAAGCATGGATGAACCTAAAACATTGTGCTAAGTGGAAGAAGCCAGACACAAAAGACCACATATGTGTAATATTTAAAAAATAATGATTTTGTTCATATAAAATGCACAGAATAGGAGATCCATAGAAAGCAGATTAATAGTTGCCAATGTGGGAGTGGGAAGGGGTAGTAGCAAGCAACAACTTAATGGATACAAGGTTTCTTTTTGAGGTGATGAAAATTTTCTGAAATTAGGCAGTGGTGATAGTTCCACATATTGTGAAGGTGCTAAAGTCACTGGATTGTATACTTTAGGATAATTTAAATGGTGAATTTAACGTTAGGTAAACTTTATCTCAATACAAAAGACCAAACAGCTCATAGGAAAATAGGTTTAGGAAGACAATATTCAAAAACTACTCAGTAACACATGAAAACCAGGTAGGAATTTAAACTAAAAAGACACAGAAATCTAATAAAATTTGTAGCACAATTTTACATATGCTGAAGGGTTAAGAGATAAATGAATACTACAGCACACATGGTACTCTACATTAAAAAGTACCTGAAGTTTGCTTGTGGAAATGGTGCCTGGACTCCCATCAGGCTAGCCATCCTGGCTCTCAAACCCACC
The DNA here is from genome assembly GCF_000164805.1 of Carlito syrichta. Classification (NCBI taxonomy): domain Eukaryota; kingdom Metazoa; phylum Chordata; class Mammalia; order Primates; family Tarsiidae; genus Carlito; species Carlito syrichta. The sequence continues at coordinate 564,319 of NW_007252288.1, read as the reverse complement.
ACTATGTTTGCAAGAAAAAAAGGACAAAACAGTAAGAGTAAAGTAAGAGAAAGAAAAAAGAGAGAGCAGTAAGAAAAAGCATAAGCTGAGAGGAAATGGGAAAATGAAAGTGTGTTTAGGGCAGAAGCCATGTGGCTTTGGGCATCAGAATGCCAGCAACTTGAAAGTCTTTGTGAAGTGGTGGCAGGAGAATAACCTGAAATCAGATGGAACACTGTAGTATTGAATGTGGATGAATGTCACCCCATGTCCTTGTGAAGTATGTGCTTGTATGCATCTGGATTTTCTGCATTCACCCAATGGCTATTGCTGAGACATATTCAGACTTTCAAAAAACCAGATTTGTTTCTGGTTGGCACAACTTCATATTTTCTGTGTGAAAGCAGACTGAGAGGTGACTGAATTGTATTTGAGTTTTCATATACTTGCAGCTGTTTTCTTTTAATATTATGTGAATACTCAGCAATCTGTAGACTCTTAAAGATTAGCTTCAGTGTAGAAACTAAAACGATATTAATAATCTTTTTGCACTTTGTTACATGAAAATCCATGGCTTCTTTGCACTTTGAATAGGTTTTTTTACCCATGCATGATTTTGTAACATAATTCTTTGGTCATTTGGAAAATATTGGTTCACTGAGCTACTAGCAAACTGAATTCAACAATACATTTTTAAAAAGATTATACGCCATAGCTAAGTAAGATTTATCCTAGGATGCAAGAATTATTATAATATGCAAAAATCAGTCAATGTAATACACCATATTCCTAGAATAAAGGACAAAACATCATGATCATCTCAGTAAACTCATTACAGCATTTAATGAAATTAAAGATTTTTTTCATGATAGAAACATTAAAAAAATTAGTAATAGAAAGAAATTTCTCCCACCTTATAGAGAACATCTACAAAAACCCATAGCAACATCATACTTTATGATAGAAGACTGAAAAGCTCCCACCCCCCCCCCCAAAAAAAAATCAAGAACAGGGCAAGAATGTTCACTCAACCCTCTCCTTTCAACATTGTACTGGAATTTTGTCCAGGAAATTAGAAAAGAAAATGAATCCAAATTGGAGGGAAAAAGTAAAACTACCTCTATTTGCAGATGACATAATCTTCCATATAGGAAATTTTAGGGGAGATACAAAACAACAACTATTAGTGCTAATAAACAAGTTTAGTAAAGTTGCAGGATACAAGATAATTATGCAAAAAATAATTGTATTTCTACACAGTGGCAATAAACATTCTGAAAGAAAATGTTTTAAAATCTCACAATTCCATTTAAAATAGTATAAAAAAGAATAAAATATTTACAAATAAAATCAACAAAATGAGTTTAATACTTGTGTGTTGAAACTATAAAACATTACTGAAAGAAATTGAAGATTTAAAAAGTAAATGGAAAGACATCCCATGTTCATAGATTTAAATGTTTAACAGTAAGAAGATAATACAACCCAAATTGATCAACACAGTCACTGAGATTTCTATCAAAATTTCTTTCTTTTTTTTTTTTTTGGAAATAAACAAGCTTATCCTAAAATGCATATGGAAATGCAAGGAACCCAGATAGGCTAAACAGCCTTGGAAAGGAAGAACAAAGGTAGAGGTGAGTTGTCTATGAGAGAAAAATTTGCAAATAATATACTTGATAAGGGACTAGTATCCAGAATATAAAAAGTATTTTGTAACTCAACAATAAGAAGACAACACAATTGAAGATTGGGCAAATACTTTGAATGGATATTTCTTTGGAAAAAATTATACAAATGGCCAATAAGCCCATGAAAGTTGTTCAAAACATTCATTATGAAAATGTATATCAAAACCACAGTGAGATATCACCACACACTAAGATGGTTATAATAAAACAGTCAAACGGTAAAAACTGTTGGCTGGGATGTGGAAAAATTTGAACCTTCTTATACTACTAATGAGACATAAATGATGCAACTGCTTTTGAAATAATTCCTCAAAATGGTAAATATACAGTTACCATGTGACCCATCAATTCTATCCCATATATATCCAAGAAGAACAAAAAAAAATATCCACACAAAAACATGTATGTAACCACTTATGGTAGCATCATTCACAATAGTCAAAAAGTGGAAACAACTTAAATGTCCATCAACTGATGAACAGAAAAAACAAGTGGTACGTTCATGTAGGGGACTGTTATTTGGCCCGAAAAAGGAATGAAGTACTGATACGTAAGTCTTCTACGAACCTTGAAAAGATTATGCTAAGTGAAAAATACAGTCACAGAAGATTACTTATTAAATGATTCCATTTCTATAAAATGTCCCAAATTGGCAAGTCTGTAGAAACAGAAAGCAGATTAGTGGTTGTCTAAGGGTAGGCCTTAGAAAAGAAGTGGAGAATAGGTGCTAATGGGTATAGGATTTCTTTTCAAAGTGATGAAAATATTCTGACATTACATTCTGGTGACGTTTGCCCAACTACAAATATACTAAAAGTCACTAAATTGTACAGTTTAAACTGTTAAGTTTTATAATATGTGAATCATATCCCAATTAAAAAGTGGAGAGATAAAAAAATTGTTAGATAAATTAATTGTTTCATAATCATAATACTTTACTAACATCATTACCATTTTTTTTTTCATAAGTAGACTAGACAAATAAATCAGAGAAACAACACAGATATAGATGATGTATGTTGTGAATTTACTAAGAATGTGCCTGGATTGTGCTGGTTATTAGAGATATCAAGATCAGTAGAACACAGTTTTTCATGGAAATAGCCTACTAATTAAATTTTATTTTACAAATTAGGTTAAAGAAGTTTAGAGAGATTAAATAACTGATCTGATGTCACACAGCTAGTACGTATGACTCTAAAGTTATGTATGACTCTAAAGTCCTGATGTTGCATCATGGCATGCTTCCAACAGCAATGTGATTGTGGAATTGGAAGTGAGTGATAGTGTAATTAGGGATATTCACAAAGAGTTGAGTAACTGAATGTAGATAATGTTAACTCATGGACTGATCACAATCTTCAGGGCATCCCCAGAGTTGTTACAGGGTTCTGCCCATGGCCAGATCCTATTTGATAACATTATCATCAACATAAATGAAGACACTGAAGGCAGTTTGACCACATTTGTTGTTGACACAAAGCTGGAAGTGATAGTTGATATGCTCAAAGAAACAATCAGGATTTAAAAAGATCTCATCAGACTGGAACTATGGGCTGAAATTAATACATGATTCAGGGACAACTGGATTAACAGGAATTCACATGAAAAAGATTTGAATATTTTAATTGAGAGCACGCTCACTATCATCCAAAGGTATGAGCCAAAAAAGAATACTTATCCCGCATTCAAAGAAATAGAGTGTCCAGGAAAAGGAATGTAATTGTACTTCTGGTCACTGCTGTTGTCAGACAAATTCTGAAGTATTTTGCTCAAGTTGGGGCAGCTATTGTTGAAAAGGATATTGATAAACTGGAGCATGTTCAGAGGAGCAATACCAGATGAGTGAAACTGTATCATGTGAAGAACTGAGGATGCTTAGCTTGGAATAAGAAGGCTTGGACAGCGCAGTGGAGAAGAGGGGAGAGTAAAGCAACTATCGTCAAAGATTTGAAGGAATGCCTTAGGGCAGATAGTTTAATTCAATTCTCTTTCTTTAATAGAACTAGAATTCAAATGAGTCAGGGAGATAGATTTCTGCTCATGGATTACTTTCAGAAAATTGGAGCTGTGGAAATCAGAATGCTCTACTTTGTAGTTTAGTTAGTAGTTGCTCATGGGAATTATTCAAGAAGAATCAGTATGACCACTAGCGAATAATTTACAGGAATTCTTGAAACACCATTGAAGTTTTGGTCCATGACCAATAAGAACCATGTGAACTCAAAGAGCCTATAATAATTATAATAATATTGTTATGGTATTAGCTAATATGAATTGAGAAAGCTATTACAGTAAATATTCTACATGTATGATCATATTTTGCTTGAGAAGAAGTTAAAGTATTTTATTACTCCTATTTTATACATAAGGAAACTGAGGCCTTTGATAGGTTGAGTAACTTTCCAAAGGATACATGGTTTTTAGGTGATAGAGCTAGCACTCAAACTCAGGGCAGTCTGATTTCAGGACCTCAGGTCTTACCTGCTCCCCTAAAAACTCGTTCATTACCTATGTTTTTTAACATGTTTAAATAAGTTGATTGCAGTTGTAAGATAATTTGGCTTAAATTTTATCTGCTTAGAATGAATATATAGGGGGATGTGTATTATTAGACATTTAAATAATACAAGGTCAATAGAAACTCTTATCTTTGTGAAGAATAAATGACCATCCAAGGAATTTCAGGATTGACACATTCAGTATTTTAAAAAGCAAATAGCATAGCTCATATTTTCATTCTTGGATTATTTTAAATGAGACAATGCCAGAGTACACAAAAGCAGATAGCTTGGTTTCAGATTTGCATTCCTGAATTGGGATTTCGATATGCATGCCATGCTAGCAGATGTCTACCAAGGAATGGAACGAGTAAGTGATGGAAACTACCGTATTTACTCTTGTATTAGGCAGATGACTTATCTGCAACTTGAATGGTGATTTTATTTTCCTATAAATAGTGAATGAGTGACTAACAGGTGCACTGTGATTTGTTGTGTGGAAAATATCTGTTTGACTCCAATTTGAAGGCCTTGCCACAAAGTTTGAGTCTTTGGAAGAGGGAAAAAATAGTATTTATCTTCAATAGATAATTGCCTTGTTCAGGATAACTTTGAGGCAGTCAAACTAGAAATACATTCACTTATTTATTTATTCATTCATCCTAGGAAACAGGTAAATAAAATAAGCATAGATTTTTGACGAATGGAAGAAAGAGCATACCCAGAAGGCTCTCAAAAATTAAGAGAGGGAATCTACTTGGATGAAATGCTCAGAGAAGGCCGTTCTGAATTAGTAACTTTTAAGTTGAAGCTTTGAATGATGAAAAAGAGCATGCTTGTACTCTTTCTGTACATAATTTAATACATAAATTTTATCATAAAGATCACATTTAATGACTGTTCATTTATTGAGTCTATACTATTCTTAACCATTCTCTCCTGTTGAACATTTATATGATTTACAATCATTTTTTAAAAGCTCTTGAAAATTCAGTAGACATGTATAGAAATAGTCTTAGGGTTCAAATACATCCTGAGAACAAAAGGAAAACATACTGCCCAGATTTCAAAAGGCAAACGTTATTTTTAGGCTTAAACTATAGCTCTATATGATGAATCCATTTTTAGGGAGAAAATACAATAACATTTTAAAGTTTAAAAAAATTAGTATTTAAAAGGCTTTTTGTCTTTTAAATTATCTTCTTTGTGACAATTTAATTTTGTTGACACAAAAATTGCATATATTTAAAGTATACAACTTGATGTTTCTATATACATATACATTATGAAATGATCACCACTTTCCAGCCAACTAACATATCTATTGCCTTTACATAGTTACCATTTTCATACCCTTTGACTAATGTTACCCATTCCCCCTTCCCCCAACTCTCTCTGCTTCTATGAGTTTGTTTATTTTAGATTCAATATGTAAGTGAGATCAAGCAGTAGTTCTCTTTCTGTGTCTTGCTTATTTTATTGGCATAACGTCCTCCAGTTCCATTCATCTTGTCTCAAATGGCAAGATTTCTTTCTTTTCAAAGGCTTAATAATATTCCATTATGTGTGTATGTGCATGTTTTCTTAGGCATGCATTCATCAAAGGAAACTGAGGTTATTTCCATATCTTGGCTATTGCTAATACAATGAATATGGGAGTAGAGGTATCTCTTTGTAATACTGTTTTTCAATTTCTTCATATATATACCATAAGTATATATATGGATCATATGATTCTATTTAAAATTTTTTTCTGGATATAGTGGCTTATGACTGTAGTTCCAGAGCTTTGGAAGATGGAGACGGGAGGATTGCCAGAGCCCAGGGGTTCGAGACCAGAATGGACAAATTAGTGAGACCTTGTCTTTACAATAAATCAAAAAATTAGTCGGGCAAGGTGACGAGCACATGTGGTTCCAGCTGCATGGAAGGCTGAGACAGAAGGATTACCTGAGCCCAGCGAGCTGAGGCTGTGGTGGCCATAAGCATGTCGCTGCATTCCAACCTTGATAACAGAGTGAGACTCCAACTCAATAGATAGATAGATAGATAGATAGATAGATAGATAATTTTTTGAAGAAATCTTGTACTGTTTCCCATAATGACTGTAGTAATTTATATTCCCAACAGTGTGCAAGATTCTCTTTTCTCCACATCCTAGCCAATACTTGTCATCTTTTTTCTTTTTTTATAAAAGCTATCCAAACAGGTGTGAGGTAAATATCTCATTGTGGTTTTTATTGGAATTTTCTTGATGATTGGTGGTGTTGAGAACCTCTTCATATGCCTGTTGATCATCTCAATTTCTTCTTTTGTAAAGAATCTGTTTAGGACTTTTGCTTTTTTTAAAATCACAATATCTATGTTTTTTGGTATTGAGTTGAATGGATTCATTATATTATAGATATTAACATATTTTTGGATATATGGTATGCAAACAGTCTCATTATGTAGGTTGCCTTTTTATTTGTTGATTGCTTCGTTCACTGGGCAGAAGCTTTTCAGTTTGATGCAATCCCACTTGTCTGTTTTTGTTTTTGCTGCCTACTCTTTTGGAGTCAAAACCTGTGGCAAGAAGATTTTTTTCTATGTTTTCTTCTATGAGTTTTACAGCTTCATGATTTATATTTGAATCTTTAATTCATTTGAATTGATTTTGTGTATTGTGTGAGATAGAGGTTTGATTTTATTTTTATGTATGTAGCTATCCAGTTTTTCCAATAGCTTTTCTTGAAAAGACCATTATTTTTCAAATTGTGTGTTTTTAGCACACTTAATAGAGATCAGTTGACCATAAATGTGTGGGTTTATTTCCGGGTTCTCTATACTATTCCATTAGTCTGTGTGTCTGTTGTTATGCAAGTACCATACTGTTTTGATTACTGAGGCTTGGTAATATAATTTGAAATCAGAATTATGATGCTTCCAGATTTGTTTTTCTTACTCAAGAATACTTTGGCTATTTGGAATCTTTTGTGGTTCCATATGAATTTGGTAGAATTCACTTGTGCAACCATCTGATCCTGGAGTTTTCTTTGTTGGATGGATTTTGAATATTGATTTAATCTTTCTGTTTGTTATCAGTCTCTCAGACTTTCTATTTCTTCTTTATTTAGTCTTGGTGGATTGTATGGTTCTAGGAATTTATTCACTTCTTCTCAGTTATCCAGCTTATTAGTTAGCACATAATTGTTCATAACAGTCCCTTATGATGTTTTTAATTTGTGTCATCCATTATAATGTTTCTTTTAAAATTCCTGATTTATTTATTTGAGTTTTCTCTTTTTTTTCTTCATCTAGATTAGGGTATGTTGATTGTTTATCATTTAAAAAAATCAACTCTTGGTTTTTTTATTGTTTTTCTATTCTCTATTTTATTTCTATCCCACTCATTATTTCTCTCCTTCTGCTAACTTTGAGTTTAGTTTGTTCTTATTTTTCTAGTTTCTTGAAGTGTAAATCTAGGTTTTCTAATTGATACTTTTCTTCTTTAATGTAGGCATTTAATACTATATCATTAAAATGTTTAGCTCTTAGTGCTGCTTTTGCTGCATCTCATAAGTTTGGGAAACTAAGTTATATTTTTATTTGGATCAAGATATTTTTTAAAATTCATTTTGATTTCCTATTTTACCCACTTGTTGCTTAAAAGTATGTTTGAGAATGCTCCCATTTTCTTTCTGTTATTGAGTTCTAATTTCATTTCACTGAAATCTGACAAGATACTTGGTATGATTTCAGTTGTCTTAAAGTTGTTCATAGAACTTTACCACCGGGGACTAGGGTGTCACTTTCCATGTGACTGATACCGATAGTCCTTGTTCTTCTTTGTTCCTAGCTGTGTCAAGTTATCACAGCTATGTTAGTCTTCTCAGAAATCTGGATAGATTGAAACCAAAGTGGATCCTTCAGGCAGTGCTTCAAAAGGCTGAGGAAGCTTGTCATTCACGTTGCTCTTATTCCCTATGAAGGGAACTTATGAGATGGAAAGTAATCTTTTGTCACTGAACCGTAACGGCCAGTGGGATGGGATGACTCAGGCAAAATAAAACTGTTCTTTCCATCATTTTTGTGTGGTCATTTTTAGTTTGTTTGCTTCATTGTATCGCTTCTTAACTGGACTTCTGAGCTCTCCTGGAGCTATTTTCAAACTTGGACAGCTATCTAATTGTTGCTTTTGGTGGGAGGGCATCAGAGCAGGAATCTCCTACTCCCCCATCTTGCTGATGTCACTCCTCACATGCATGACCTTAATTAATCCTTAAAACACACATGACTCTATTCTATTAATAAGGAAGCTGAAACTCAGGAAAATTATTGGCCCTAAGTAAGTGGCAGGGTTAGCCTTAGTCCTAAATCTCTAAAACTCTGATCCTACCTCTTAATTCCAATGCTTTATGTTCTTTTAAATTATATTTTTTAATAAATTAACCAAATGCATAAATAAAAGCAAACAAATAAAGAAATAAAACTTGCTTTAGCATCAGCCATTTCTAGCGATAGCCAAACCTGGGAGCTTCCTTGAGTGGGGAGCGATCTGAGGGACTGCATTCTACCCTTTCTCAGGGTGCTCTGGACTATATGCATTTTAGATATATTTTAGGATGAATCATGTAATAGAGATCATTGGTGGCAAAATCAGTGACCTCTTAGTTATCCTGAACCTCCAACTGATAAACTACTTCCCATCTCTTAATGTGGAGAAAAACAAAGGTTTTAAAAAATATTTCTGTTATCTTCTTTTATGCTAACTACATTGACATACAGAATTCAGTTTTGTTTCTTGTATTTTCCTCCATTTGGAGTCATACATTTCATTAATGGTACTATCAATTATATTTGAGATCTGTAACATTATCATATACATAAAATGTTTTACTGTAATCGGAATAATGGAAATTTTTATGTTCTGCCTGCTTTCTGCCCCCACTTCCCCTCCATTCCCCACATAGCAGCCAGAGTGATCTGCAAGGCTAATCAGATCATGTCTCACCTAAGCATTATATTCTCCAACCTGCCATGCACCAGAGTAAAAGATCAACTGTGAATTACAGGTCCAGTGTGGCCTGTCTCCTACCATCCTGTCTAACCTTCCTTTGCACAACCTTCTTCCTGGATTACCACCCTTCAGCCACAGTGTTCTTGGAGGTTCCTCAACCAGGAATGTTCTTGTTTGAATTTTTTTTTTTTTTTTTTTTTTTTGAGTTGGAGTCTCACTCTGTCGTCCAGACTGCTGGAGTGCAGTGGCCGCTTCCGGCCACCGCAACCTTGACCTGCTGCGCTCCTGCAATTCTTCCCCCTCAGCCTTCTGAGTAGTTGGAACTATAGGCCTGTGCTGCCACGCCCGGCTAATTTTTGATTTATTGTAGAGATGAGGTCTCGCCAAGTTGCCCAGGCGGGTCTCGAACCCGCGGGTTTAGGCAATCCACTCACCTCAGCCTCCCAAAGGTGCGGGATTACAAGCTGAGCCACCGAGCCCAACTTCTTGTTTGAATTTTTCAAATGGTTAATGTCTCTTCATGTTTTACTTTTTTAATTTCACCTTCACAGGGAGGTTTTCATAATTATCATATCTAAAGCAGATCCTTCTCACCAATGGATAATTTCCTATATTCGTTTTTCATTAGCTTTAATTCAAGCATACATCACAAACCAAAATGGTTATTTGTCTGTTTGTTCACTTTTGTTGGAACCACCCAACTAGAATGGAAGCTCAGTGAGGGGAAACTCTCTCTCTTGCTCCTTGTTGTATCTCCAGTGCTTAGAACATAACTTGGGATGTAGAAGGTTCTAAATAAATGTGTTGAATGCATGAATAAATGATATTTTTCAATCATATTCTTTAGGTATATTTGAAAAAACTTATTTTGCCAAAGTATCATTCCATTTGGAACTCATTGAATCTGGAATGTCAAAGGTATCCATGGGAACTTTAGAAGTAATAGTCACTATCATTAGTCACCTGTGTCACAGGCATTAAAATAGTGTTGGTCTGGTCACTGAACAAAATAATACACTTCTGCACTGTAATGAGTTAACAATTACAGAATGGAATGCAGTACCTCAAAAATTTCTGTTTGTTGGATAGCAAAGAAACCATTTTTGAGAGACTGAGAAATTGTGCTAAGATTTGTGATATACCATTTATCTATATTTTTATTTAAAATCTAAATTAAATATAGATGCTCAAGTCAAAGCATATTAAATTTATGAAATAAATTATTATAATTTTAGTGTTCACATCATTGAAAGATTACATTTCTGGATTTTTTTCCCCTCTGTCTTTGTGAAAAGAACAATGACTTTTTTTTTTTTTTGAGTTGGAGTCTCACTCTGGCACCCAGGCTGCAGTGCAGTGGCATGCTCATGACTGCCGCAGCCTTGACCTGCTGGACTCAGGTGATTCTTCTACCTCAGCCTTCCAAGTAGCCAGAATTATAGGCACATGCCACCACTCCTGGCTTTTTTTTTTTTAATTGTGGAGATTAGGTCTCACCAAGTTTCCGGGCTGGTCTCGAACCTGAGGGGTCAGGCAAAACTCTCACCATGGCTTCCCAAAGTGCTGGGATTATAGGCATGAGCCACCATGCCCGGCCCAAGAACAATGAAATTTTTTTACAGAGCAAATAGTAATAAACAACTTTTTCTAGTTTACCACTGCCAAGGAGAGATCTTTCTTAATTTTCTTAAATAATGTGACCCTAAAAGAAAACATCAACATTACATTTCAGCAATGTCAAAGTGTAAAGAAATGGTTGGTTCTGAATCAGAACTGAGAGATTCATTTTAAAAAAAAATTAGTTTGAGATCCTGCCACTTTTTAATTATGCTAAGGGCAAACAAAGTATTTGCCATATTAGACATACTAGGTTGCCATTTATTTCTCTTATCACCTTGTCCCAGACTAAACAGTGTTGCTGGTTGCAATCTGAGTGCTGAACCTTGGTCAACAATGCCCATTACTCATTCTCTCAATCAAATATCAACATGGGAAGTTTGTGACTTAGACCAAAGATAAAAAGATTCTACCAGCTGTTCCTTTCAGGCTCAATTCTGATCCCTGTGTGAAAAAAAAGACTACTTTAGAAAAGTAACTGTGAGTCCCAATGCAATGATTGCCAAACAACAACAAAAATCTAGCCCTGTTTATTTTGGAAGAGGCATGTGCATCAATCTGGCTGTGAGCAAGGTATTCATGTGTGCTTCTGCCTAAGTGGGGGGTGGTAAGGTTCATCCATCTCATCTGAATGGTGATTTCTCTGTGTGAATTGTTTGTCTTTTCTACCTGGCACCTTCTGAAAAAAACAATGTCTTTAACATCAATAATGATTATTTCTGTGTGTGAAATTAGAAACCAAAAATCTGTTCAGAATAGCCACCCTTGAGGATTCAGGTTCTGACAGTACAGAGGGATAAACTGTCCTGAGGTTTGATATCCTCTTAGAACCTGAGTTTAATGAAGGATTAGCATAGGAGGCGGCAGGATAGATCTTCAAGCAGGAGCGGGACAATCCTGGTCTCGGCATGATGTTATTCCCCATCCGACTCACCATTTTCCCACAAGTTCTTGTCTGTCCTTCTTATATATCAAATCTGGATTGAAACGTTCTTGGCCCTGAAGTGTGGATATACTTTTCAGTTTTTCAATGTTGTTGACATTTATAAATATTAACAAACAATGATTAGGTGCTCTGGTCTGAAGAACGAGACATGAAGTCTCTTCATTGTTCTGAGGAAGTTGCTCTGGTTGCTCCAAGCATCACAATTCACTTTTACAAGTCATGCAAAAAGGCATTTTTTTCTTTATAGTGATACTTGTTAAATAAAGATGCTTCTGCTTTTCATTTGATTACACTCCTTTTTCAATAGAAAATTTTGAAAAATTAAAACTGTAAAGACTAGCTCTGACTTTCATCATGTAATATTGTGTTTCGAGGTTAAAATATATTGGCTCTTACAAAGGAATTTATTTAGTGTTGAATCTAAATTCCTCAAAGTCTTGAATTCACCTGATACTTCTGATGTAGAAAAAAACACACATTTTACTACAGTCAATTCAGATAACAGACTATAATTCCAAAGTTCTAAATTCTAGTTACACACTAAATTGGCTCCAGAAAAATATTTATTCTAGCATGCAACAAAACACAATTGTTTTAGACATCAATATTTATATCAATCACTTTCAACACTTTTAGTATTACAGGGTTTTATACGTATTTATATCGCACTGTGCTTTTCAAGGTCATAGAAAGAAAATACTATATTTTTTTCTTGGGAAGTTGTTGAGCTAGAATTTCAGAGAGGATATATTAAAATTTTTATTAAAAACATTCCTGTGCTAATAAAAAGTAAATAGTTATGTACCAGAGCACACAGAAGCAGATAGTTCAGTGTACCTATTCAATCTCAAATTGAATTTTTTCTAATTTTATATTTTATTTAAATAAGTATGCATTATAATAATCTCAAAGACTATGTAGCTTAGCATATGGTATTCCATAATTTCATTTTTCTTTACAGTGATACTTGTTAACTAAAGAAGTCTCTGGTTTGAAAAAATTGACTTAGGAACGTCATACTAGTTTTAAATTATTTAAATACCAAATACCAAGTCATATGCCAATATATATTTGTGGGATCTCAATTGACTTATGAGTCATTTATGTTATATTACAGTAATTAGTTTTTATGAAACATTACAAGTCAAGAGGATCAATTAGCTAAAAGAACAACACAGTAACCAACATTATAAAGTCATATTTAAAGAGAAAAGTATATTTTTTTACTATGACAGGGCACTCCTCATCATAGAGAGGCACAATCACAAGGGTCCAAATACCTTTCTACAAAGACAACAGATCAAAAACAAATCATCTCTTAGTCTTAAGGGTAGAGGCATGTGAAGACACGATTGATGAGATTTTTGAAAAGTGATGTGGAAGGTACAACCTCTAAGGAAATCAGTATGAAGAGTTCACAAAAAACTAAAAATAGATCTGCCATTTGATCCAGCAATCCCATCACTTGTATCTACCCAAAGGAAAAGGAAAAAAGTTGATATACAAAAAAGACACCTGCACTTTCATGTTCATTGTAGCACAATTCACAATTGCAAATATGTGGAATCAACCTAAATGCCCAACAGCTGATCAATGGATAAGGAAAATGTCACACACACACACACACACACACACACACACACACACACACCATGAAATACTATTCAGCCATAATTAAAGAATGAAATAATGTCTTTTGCAGCAAATGGAAATGGATGGAATTAGAGATAATTTTTCTAAGTGAAGTAACACAGGAATAGCAAACCAGATCAGCATGTTCTCATTTATAAGTGGGAGCTAATCTGTGAGTGTGTAGAGGCATATTGAATGGTTTAATGGACATTGGGGACCCAGAAGAGCAAGAGTGGGAAGGAATGAAAAATCACCTATCTAGAATAGTGGGGGTGACTGGTATATTTAAAGCCCAGACTTCACCACTATACAATGTATCCATGTAACCAAAACCATTTGTATTCCTAAATCAATTGAAATTTTTTTAAAAAACTTAAATCAAAATCAGAAAAAGTAAAGTTCAATTGATGGTATTTTTTTCTAGGTGAACAAAAAATATTATTTCCTCCTAGGATCAATGGAGAAAGTGGAAATACTGAGTAGCATTTTCTATAGATGAAATTTAACCCCAAAATACTGAAAAATGTGTACATTATTATATTAATATTTTAAAAATTATAAAAACACATTACTTGTATTTTATTATTTATTTGGAATAAATAAGATAAAATAATTGTGTGGGGCATTATGCTAATTGAGATATTTCTATTAGTCCTGATTACTCAATTTTGAAAAAATAAAGAAATATTTAAAGACATTAAAGAACTATAAAAACTATCCTCTCTCACTGTGGGGGCTTTTCTGTCCTCTCAATAAATCCCTGTTTTCTCACTTTAAAAAAAAAAAAGAATATTAAAAATTCAAGCAATCAATGAAGATTTTTTTCTGTTCTGTTATTTGAAAATTTGATTTTAAAAAAGATAATCTCTATTGTCTCTTAATGTTTTTAAGATGTCATGATTTTAGGTTCACCAGGTTGTGACTTACAAAATGACATTTGTAACTTTAAAAATGATGCATAGTATTTCTTCCAGCATGAAAACTTCCCAACTCTTCAATATTTATTCAGTTATATTCATAAAATTAGAATAATGATAAATGCAAAAAGTGAGTCTTCAAGTCCTTGCACACACATTATTTCATTTTGTGCTAAAAACCAGGCGAAGTGACCAGGCAATTATTATCATTCTAAGAAGCTAGCAGGCAAGTCTAGGGTAACAATGCTTTAAAAGGACTTCCTAAAGTTGAATGGAGATTTTTTTTCTAGCTCCTATAGAAGTGAGGTTGATGCTTGACTTTTTCCCAAGGAAGCAAAATAATTTACACCACAGTGTAAATAGTATTCTCCTACCCCTACTACCACCTCAGTTGTGAGTCAGTGCAAGTCCAACAGTGGTTTAGCCTTGAATTAGCATGACGACAGGGAGCAAAGAAAAACAGGTTTAATAGAGTACTGATCTTAAAGACAATAACTTTTCATGTTGAGTTATTTGAGTACCTTGTAGATTCTGGATATTAGTCCTTTGTCAGATTCATAGTTTGCCAATATTTTCTCCTATTATGGAGATTCTGTTTACTCTGTTGACTATTTCTTTCACTGAGCAGAAGCTGTATAGTTTAATTAAGGGCCATTTGTCTTTTTTGTTTTTTTGTGTTTGCTTTTGAGGTGTTAGTCATAAATTCTTTGCTTAGGTCAATGTCCTAAAGAGTTTTGCCTAGGTTTTCGTCTAGGATTTTTATGTTTTCAGGCCTTACATTTAAGTCTTTAATCCTTCTTGAGTTAATTTTTTTATATAATGAGAGATAGGGATGTAGAAAAACAAATAATCGTTAAAAAGTGGGCAAAGGATATGAAGAGACATTTCTCAAGAGAAGACACACAAGTGGCCAACAAACATGAAAAAATACTCAACATCATTAATCATCGAGAAATGCAAATTAAAACCACAATGAGATACTATCTCACACAAGACAGGATGGCTATTATTAAATAGTCAAATAACACCAGATGTTGGTGTTGATGCAGAGAAAAGATAATGCTTATACACTGTAGATAGGGATACAAATTAGTTTAACCTCTGTGGAAAACAGTATGAGGATTTCTCAAAGAACTAAAACCAGAACGACCATTCGATTCAGCAATCCCACTATTGGACATCTACCTAAAGGAAAAGAAATTGTTATATCAAAAAGACACCTGAACTCATATGTTTATCACAGCACTGTTCGCAATAGCAAAGTCATGGAATCAGCCTAAGTGTCCATCTGTGGATGACTGGATTACAAAATGTGGTATTTATACACCATGGAATACCATGCAACCATAAAAATAATGAAATCATGTCTTTAGTAACAACAGGGATGGAGCTGGAAGCAACAGCTCAAGTGAAATAACTTAGAAACAGAAAATCAAATATTATATGTTCTCACTTATAAGTGAGAGCTAAACAGTGGATACCCATGGTCATACAGAGGAAAATAATAGACACTGGGGACTCCAAAAGATGGGGAGGCTAGAAAGGGGCTGAGAGTTGAAAAATCACCAGTTGCGTACAATATTCACTATTTGGGTGGTTAATACACTGGAAGTCCAAATTCCACCACTATGCAATATAGCCATGTAATAAACCTGCAAATATACCCTAGAATCCATAAAAAAGTGTGTGCTTACAAAATAAAGACAATAACTTTTTAATATGAAATATTACCTACCTACTGACTACACAGACTATGTAACTGTTGATATAAACCATTTAAATTTTTTTTAAAAAATTATTTTAAATATGTGGGGTACAATTCAGGGTTAGGTATACAAATGTTCAAGACACCCTTGTTGATGAGGTGTGCCACCCCCCACCCCGGGGCAGTTTCCCACTACTACCAATCCTCTTCTTAAAGTATTTTGATAGTTGTTCGAGTCCACTTATAACAGTTTAAATTTATCAGATATAAAAGAGGTAAAGGACAATTGAGCCAAAGGGAATACTGTGTGCAGAGGTACAGAGGTGGAAAAGAATAAAGTGCATTACAGAAGAGTGAAGAATACTCTGTAGCTAAAAAGAGGGTGGATGAATTTAGGAAGAAAAACTGGGCTAAGTCTGAAAAGTCGGTAGATGAGGCTTCTGAAAACCCCTAAGTGCCATTTAGAGGAGTTTGAATTTCACTTTTAATAGCCTGTTCATCAAACAATATGCCAAAGAATGTTTCAGCTTTGTAGGAATTATTTGATTTTTATTTCTTTTTCACTTGGTTTTTATTACAGTGCTATCATGTTTAATTAATTTGATTAGATTAATGCATTTGGGGCTTAACTGGTCACAAATGGTTAAAAAGGCTTACTTTGACTCTTATCATGGGAAGGGTCAACTGGTTATGAGGTCAAGCAGCTCAAACGGTTGAAGAAAAGAGTGAATGTTGTGGGTATCAATTTTTACCCTACGTATGCAGGATGTGTTCTTCATTAATTGATGTCTGAGGGTTAGCACCTGTGCTTTACAGCATGCACAGAAGGCACTGTTTATGGCCCACAAGGAACAAGGATTATTTAAGGTAGCTGGTTGCCCAGAGAGAAATTAGATGAAACGAACAGCGGGAGAAGGACAGTAACTTTGCTGAGTGCTAACTACATTGGCCTGTGCTGTGATAAGTGCCTTACATGTATTATCTCATTTAAGCCTTGCAAGAATCCTGTAAGGGGCACGATTCTCTCTATTTCACAGAGGTGGTGCCTGGGGCCAAAGAAAAACTTCGGCAAATGGCCACCAAAATGCTTTTGAAATGTCAAAACAAAGCAGCATTTCATTTGTTAATTCCTCAAATACCATCACTAAGTTGTTGAAAACTAGACTTGAGCAACTACATTTGATCCTAAGGGAAAATAAATCATAAAGTGTAATGACTTTTCTTCCATTTAAAATGATATTACTGTATTTTATTTTATTTTATTTTATTTATTTATTATTTTGAGTTGGAGTCTCACTCCGTCACTCAGACTGGAGTGCAGTGGCTGCTCCTGGCCACCGCAGCCTCGACCCACTGGGCTCCGTCAATCCTTCCACCTCAGCCTTCCAAGTAGCTGGAACTACTTAAAAATTAGCCCGGTTAATTTTTTTTTTTTTTTTTTGAGTTGGAGTCTCACTCTGTCACCCAGACTGGAGTGCAGTGGCCGCTCCCGGCCACCGCAGCCTCGCCTGCTGGGCTCCGGCGATCCTTCCGCCTCAGCCTTCCGAGTAGCTGGAATTACAGGGGCGCGCTACCACGACCGGCTAATTTTTTGATTTATTGTAGAGATGAGGTCTCGCCAAGTTGCCCGAGCGGGTCTCGAACTCTCGGGCTCAGGCAATCCACTCACCTCGGCCTCCCAGAGTGCTGGGATTACAGGCTGAGCTCCTGAGCCCAGCTGATATTACTGTATTTTAAAAGAAGAATTTGTTTTTGAAAGAAAATAGTTTGAATGTATGGGCCCTGATGATCAAATCTTGCTGCATAGATTTGGGGGGCTTCATCTTTGGACTCATGGTTCCACACTCAAATAAAGCAACTATCTTAGATTGGCACATTTCTCTGAGGGCCACCAGTTGAGACAAGGCCTCTGGCTGCTCTCCTACAAATTTGCCATGAACAAGAGCCAAAATTTAAAACCTGATTCAAATGGCTCAGCTGTCACTGATGACACACTTAGGAGTTGGGCCTATCATGTTCCTATAGAATATAGTCAAGCTTGGTGGGAAAAAAAAATTGGCAGGGAGGAAAGTTAAAGTTATTTGTGACAGGTAAGCAGATTAATTAAGAACTTTAATTTTTATCAGCCATTTTCATGTTTCTATTCTAGAACTTGTTTTATGAAAAGGAAAGCATAGTAGAAAATATATGTAAACTGTTTAAGCAAAATTATGCAATTACTTTAAATCCTAATTTATGTTTTAATCTCAAAGGTGAATAAGTGGGTAATTTCTCACTTTTTTTTCCTGAGGCAATAGAAACACTAAATGATGTTAACTTGCAGAAGATTTGAGTTTGGTATTTTGCAAAATAAAATGCTAAATCATGAGTAAAATATGGATAAATCACCTTAGGTCTTTTAAGTTTATAGTTTTAATATACAACCCTAGTTGAAATTTCTATATTGAGATACTCCCTCCCCACTGATAACTTTTGTTTACCCAGTCTTGGTTGCTCTGTGTTCTTTCTTTCTCTCTCTCTCTCTCTCTCTCTCCCCCCCTTCTGTGTGTATATGTATACACACACACACACACACACACACACACACACACACACACTGATTTCATAAGGAAAAATCCTACAAATTTCCCAATAAGATCGATTGTTTAATAATAGTCCTGTGAGAAATGCTGCCAATATGCTAAGAGATAATTTGCCGTTAATCATTGCTCACTCTTTTTTTCTGGCATTATTCATCTCGGTGTGTATACCAAACAGTTTTCTTTTCCAAGCCAACTCCAGAAATCTCAGTCTTGGACATGATTTAGAATGATCTTTTTGCTCTGTTGACAGGGAATTTTGAAATTTATAGGCAGACATTCTGGAGTACATCAACTATGATGTAGATAATAAATTTGCAGATGAGGTTTTTAAAAAATGTATTTGCAGACAAATTCAGATGAGGCTTCTGAAATATTTATTATTATCTAAAATAGCATGATTTGATATCAGTTGTCTTGAAATTGCAATTTTTATTAACTTCTTATGAGCAAGTATAATGAAAACACAAATTATTTTCAAGCTATTAAATAGCTAATATTACCTAGCATTTATTTGAAATTATGTGATAGTGCACATTCTTTAATAAATTACAAAGTTTTTTTTTTTTAAAAAAGCTCCTTTTATGCATAACAATAACAATATAATTAATTCTTTGGTTGTTCTTAGTATAAGAACTCTATTAAGTACCTTATCTATATTACTACTATATCAAATAACATGAAATTTAGTTACCAATCTTCTAACCATCCATACCAGAGAAAGAGATATGATTGACTGAACTGGTTTACTCTTACAAATAATTGTACAATTAATAAGAAACACCAGACACTTCCATTAACCACTGTAGACTTTCTGATCACACAGTGTCATATTTGAGCTCAGAGTCTAAGGGCATTTGTTTGCTACGTTTGCTTGGATTTTCCGAACTGCCTCAGTTCCTGATTCCACACTGCTATTGTGTGGATCAAATAATCCCTGGTCACAAAAATACCCTAGGGAATGACTCTCCTGGCGTCCAGGTTATGAGTGCGGTCAGACGTTCCACATGCCTTAGGGATGAGCTATCTTTGCCATGATGAGAGATTTCCTTTTCAAGTTTTGCAATCCCAAAATACAAAATACTATCATCAATAAGAGTGAAAGTAATTAAGGAAATGTACATCAAATGTATATTGAAATCGTGCTCAAATAGTTTTGAAATTAGGTTTATCTTTCCTGTCTGTCTCTTAAATAATTATTATTGACTTACAAATTTTTACAGTATACTGTTAAGATTATAAATAAATATCCACTAACTCGGACTTCTCCCATGGGAACCATAGTAATACATTTTAAGATACACTTTTACCACGTACACACTGGATATGCCAAATATAGTCTCCTTTTTCGTGGTTCAACGCATTATAAAACAATTTGGGGGGAGGAGCCATTCTTTAAACTTTTCCTCTTTCTTTTCTTCCAAGCCCTCTTTACGTTTTGGAGAGCAAGAGCCTATGTTTTAAGCAAAACGATTTATTTTGAGGTTAGTGGACTCTCAGCATTTCAGAATACGGTCGACTTTTCGTGAGCAGAGGGGAAGCGCGCGGAGTGTGGCTAAGTCAGCCCAGCGTCCCGCCCCTCGAGCCTGGGACCCGGGCGCCTCCCGGACTCGGGACGCGGCGCGATCCAGCCTTCGGCTTCCTGCAGACCCAGGAGAGCCACGGGGTCGGGAAAGGCCTCCTGGGGCGATTTCAGGGCGAGGACAATCTCTCCGGATAACTGAGTCGGACAGCCAGCCCTCCGGCCTCTTTCTTCCCATCCTTTGCTCCTAGACGAGAACATGTCGCCTGCGAGCGAGTGAAACGCGAGTCAGGCAAACAAGCGCGTTCTTTCCAGCCACTGTAACCGGATCGCCGGAGCGAAATAAACTCGCAGAAGCGTCTCGAGACCGATCGCAGCCCGACCTCCTGCCTGCGCTGACAGCGGCTTGCAAGTGCGGCCGCAAGAGCCGGGATGCGGATCTCGGTGCGTGGCCAAGCACAGCTTCCACCCCCGGTCCCCGCCCATCCCACCCGCCTCATGCAAGAAGGGCGGGAGAGGACCAGGTGGGAGCCCCCTGCGTTTCTGCACGTCGGCGCGGGTTAGAGAGCCCTGCAGCGCTGGGGGGCGGGAGGGAGAGATGGACCGGCCAGGAGCCACGGGTCCCGGGAGGAGCGCAGGGAGGGGGTGGGAGCCCCTTCGCCCACCTCCACCGCCTCTTGCCCAGACAGCTGTCCAGCTCTTGGAATTCATTGGCCTCCCCACCCCGCCTCCCAAATGCCACCCCAAGCCAGTTTAGCCCCCCGCCCCACCCTCGCTGACCTAATAAGGTCATGCAGTGTGTGGGGTACCTATATAAAAGGCCCGACCCGCTGGGACTCTGCGAGACACCAGGGAAGAGGAAGCAGGAGCCGTCCAGTGCAGAAAAAGACGACCATGGCCAAGGAGTGGGGCTACGCCAGCCATAACGGTGAGTGTGGGCAGCCGCGGCCCGGAGAGGAAGGGACGCCGGTCTAGGAGAGCCCCTGACCATTGCACAGAAAAGTGGACAGCTCTAGGGAGTGCGATGGAAAATGTGGGCGCAGGAGTCGAATAAGAGTTAACATCTACTGAGCGCTTTTCAAGTGCCAAATGCTGCTGGTTTTTTCCCTTCATCCCATTCAGTTCTCCCTGGTATGAAGTTGTTGCTCCTTCCCTTGGAGGAAAAAGAAGGGCAGAGAAGTTTGAAAACTTGCTTAGGATCGCGTTGCCTCTGACTGAGAAGTCAGAGAACCCAGGGTCCGGGTTTGACTGGCCCTTACCCTGATACTGAGCAAGCATTCAATCTGAGCTTAATGTTGGTATAAAAATTTCCGCTCTGCCTAACTTACAGAAAAAGGAATATGAATGTGCTCCTGCACCACAAAGTGGTGAAGAAATGTACGTGGTCAATGTATTTTATTCCAACTGTATGATAGATGGTAGCATTGGTAAACAATGTGATGAAGTCCATTTCATAAGGAAGCCTTTGAGCAAGCAGAGTAAATACAGTGTTAAATATAATCTCCAGGTACACTATTAACAAAACTATGAACAGGTCTTAAACACTAAGTCTCATATTGCCCAGTCTGAAACCCAAGACCTTTCCGTAATTGCTGTCTAACCTCTGCGTATTTTGCTGGTTTAGTCCATCAGAAAGAGTCTTGGATTGTGCCAGCAAATAAATACATTTCCTCAATTTTATTTCCTAGGTCCTGACCACTGGCATGAACTTTACCCAATTGCCAATGGGGACAATCAGTCACCCATTGAGCTGCACACTAAAGACATCAAGTATGACCCTTCTCTGCAGCCATGGTCAGCATCTTATGATGCCGGTTCTGCCAAGATCATTCTGAATAATGGGAAGACCTGCAGAGTTGTGTTTGATGACACTTATGATAGGTCAAGTAAGTATGGCATTTCGGTAGAGGCACATGGATGTTTTCAACATCTGTGTTGTCAAATGTGATTTATGACACAGTCACAGAACTAATGGGAAGAGGAAGCACTTCATCTCTGAAAATGGAGATGACATTTGACTTTGCCTTAGTCGTGAAGAATTATATTTATGCATTGAAGAGGAATGTCTCATCCTCCAACCCTGGTCACTTTGTTACTGCAAAATGGCCCATCCCCAAGCAAAAGGTTGGCAATGCATTTCTGAAATAGAGCTTGATAGGACAGTGGTGATAATGAAACCAAGTTAGTATTCTTCAGACTCTGATGGCCCATGGCTGAGTGTTATTGTGCTTCTTGTCCACAGTTTGGAGAATGAGACTCCCCTCCCAAGTTTGTAGATTTCATTCTACAAAGCAAGAAACATTAACACACGCGCGCGCACACACACGTACACACACACACACACACACACACAAAATAGGCACTTTCTTTCCTAGTGCCTTGAAGGGGGGCAATCCCAAGGAGAGAATAGGACCACTGTATCAGTCAAGAGGACTTGCCTTCAGTGCTTCAGTGAGGTTCACCTGATTAATCCTTTTGGTGACTGTTTTTGAAGTATCTGACAATTTCTTCTTGGGTAGGTTTGCGTGAAACTGAAAAATCACGTTTTAAAAAAATCTCTTTACTTCATCGGCACTAGTAACCAAGTCAGTGACATAAAAGAAGACTTATTAAAAATGCTTTGTCTCACTATAAAAGAGGTAAGAAAGACTCTTCCTTTAATGTTTTGGCACTTGTACAACAATATATTTCTTATAATCACATTTCCAATAAAATTACAATTATTTTTATTGATATACATGAATGAACTCTCTTATTATGTCAAAATAAAGAGTAATAGAGTTATCATTCTTACCTACTAGGAGGTTTCAAGGGGTAGAAATTTACATTTTCTTAAATAATAATTTCATATTGCTACCTTTTTCACTTTTCCTTTTAAATCAAGTTCCATCTTGAAGACAAAACCATGAAATTAAATAACGTTTGTTAGCTTGAACCACATGAAAACACCATTTTTTAAAAGCAAAGATAGTTGGATGTTGGCAACTTTACATGGCTCATTCAAATAAATTAGACTCGTATGTCTAGATAATAACTGTTCTGAGTGACTGGACAGGGAAAACGTGTGTGTCAAATCACTTTATTCCTACATGATCAAGCTCATACAGGCCTAGCATTGTTGTTTTGGGTCTGTGGTATAGTTTTTCCAGTGCTACCTAGTGTGGCCAACCCCTTCTAAAATAACTATGCTCTGAATTCTATTTTGATCTAGCTTATATTGCTAAGTCTCAGTCTTAGGGTTTCTGCATAGTTTCCAATATTCTTTGGAAGATATTTGAATCTGTAAATGACTCCCCAAGATGAATGAATGGATGACAGGTTGAGATATTTATATAAGACCAAGGTAATGCTACTGAGAATTGTCTAGTTTAGCTGTCCACCTTGATTGGTTTCCCAGGAAACTTCTGAATGTTCCATTTTACCTCATTTGAATAGACACAGTCCAAATTAGACATGGATGGAAATTCTTGCTTATTGTCCTAATGAAAAGTGTAGTTGGAAACTAGACATGGGGAAGGAATTCCCATTTGCTCAGTGATCACTGTGCAGGCACTATGATGAGCACTTTAAGGTGCTTAATCTCAGTTAATCCTCACAGCAGCTTTGAAAGTTTGGTATTATTATCACCTTCTTAGAGATGTGAAAATGGGTTCAGAGAAGTTTAGCAACTTGCCTGAGACCACACAACTAGGAAGGGATGAAGCCAGGATGGGAACCCACATCTGTCTGGCTCACAGTTGTCCAATTCTTCCCATTGTACCACACTGCTGACCTGGTTTTTGAGTGTATGCATTCTTGTTGTCCTTCTGCTGTCTAAATTTTAGTTCCATAAATGTTAAAATAACATTCCAAAAATAATTTTAAAAGCAAACAAAACAAGAAAGGTAGAAAAGAAAACCCATTTATTTTGATATACCCCAAGACTTCATTTTGTGAGAAGAAGTCCAGTGTGCTTGGGAGTGGCACCATCAGGCCTTGGTTATAAGAGCCCTTGTACGGTTCTGTAAAAGAAGCGTGAATTCATTGTTGACTTAGCTTCTCTGATTCACAGTGCTGAGAGGTGGTCCTCTCCCTGGACCCTACCGACTTCGCCAGTTTCATCTTCACTGGGGAGCCTCAGATGATCATGGTTCTGAGCACACAGTGGATGGAGTCAAGTATGCAGCCGAGGTAGGAAGAACTGTTGTACTCCACTCTGGGCCTCATACATTGAAAACTGAAAAAGTAAAAATAACAACCGCAGCAACAAAACCTCATCCATGGCTTTGGCTTCAAGCCCGTAGTTGTGAAAATAACTGTACTAGAGTTGTTTTAGCAGAAACAGAAGCCGCCAAATATTCTAGGCTAGAGGGTCAAGTGGTTATAGGGAAGTTAGCATTGTACATGAATACTTCCAAGGTTACATTAAGAAATTGAATAGCTGCTTAATATTAAAGGGGGGGGCAAGGATCCTGAATGGAACTGAGAAGAGGAGGATAGCTAACACTTATTAAATGCTTACACGTATTAACTCATTTGATCCACTCAGCAACCCTATGAGATAGGTTACAGATGGAAAAAGAGGCACAGAAAAGTCATATAACAAAGCCACACAGCCGATGAGTGCTGGTGCTCTACCTTATGCAGATTGACTTTAGAATTTGTCATCTTACCCATTGGTCTATGCTACCTTTGTTATAAGAATACAGTGCTTTAAAAATAACATTTAGAAATTCTGACTTATGTTCATGCATGCTCCAACTGCTTAATGAAGGATGTGCACATAAATATGTGTGTATATATGCATATGCATACTTATCCACACATACAGATATAGACACACATAATTTATTGATTCATTTATATTTTTTTGAGTTGGGGTCTTACCCTGTCACCCAGGTTGGAGTGCAGTGGCCCAATCGTGGCTCACTGCAGCCTCGAAATCCTGGGCTCAGGAAATCCTCCCATCTCAGCCTTCGGAATAACTGGGACTACAGGTGCACACCACCACTTCCGACTAATTAAAAATAAGCTTTTTTTTTAAGAAGCATGTTCCCACCTTATTGTCCAAGCTGGTCTCAAACTCCTTGCTTCCAGTGATTCTCCTGCCTTGGCCTCCCAAGACGCTGGAATTACAGATGTGAACCACTACGCCAAATCACACATATATAATTTAATATGAGCAAAAACTACTCTCTATCTCAGTTAACCCATTAAAGAAAAGCATAATTTGTAGCTTAGATCAAGGAATCAACTTACAAAGGAAATTGTAATTCCCTGGTCTTGAACTCCTGGACTCAAACAATCCTTCTACCTCAGCTTCCCAAAGTGCTGGGACTACAGGCATGAGCCACCGTGCTGGCCTTGAAAGTTTAGTATATTTTAGCCGGGCTCAGTGGCTCAGCCTGTAATCCCACGCTTTGGGAGGCTGAGGTGAGTGGATTGCCTGAGCTCGCGGGTTCAAGACTTGCCTGGGCATCTTGGCAAGTCCTCATCTCTACAAATCAAAAAAATTAGCCAGGCATGGTAGCGTGTGCCTGTAGTTCCAGCTACTTGGAAGGCTGAGGTGGAAGGATTGCCGGAGCCCAGCAGGTCGAGGCTGCGGTGGCCGGGAGCGGCCACTGCACTCCAGTCTGGGTGACAGAGTGAGACTCCAACTCAAAAAAAAAAAGAAAGTTTAGTATATTTCTTATAGAAGCAGTAAGGCTTTCAGTTTGACCTTTGCACATAGAATTATTTTATACTTTTGAGCATGAATACATTTTTTTCTAACTGCTGCAACAGATTATATTCTCTTGCCATCCTATGTAACTGGCATGGAAAATTTGATTAATTTAACAGTTGCCCATATTCTAAATAAAGATAAGGTTGCCACCAGGTTTCAGAGCTCTGGCTGCTAAAAGGAGGTAGATAATTTTATATTCTTTATTTAAAAGGCCATTACAAATGTCACTAAAATATTGCATTTTAGAATATATAAAATTTGATCAACTGCTATGAGCATGTTTGGCAACCTCAGCCTGTATAATATTGGGTCTACTAGAATAATTTTATACTTATTTTCATTTTCCAGAATTTACCTTCTAACCTATCTTCTATGGTTTCAGCTTCATTTGGTTCACTGGAATCCAAAGTATAATACTTTTAAGGAAGCTCTGAAGCAGCGGGATGGAATTGCTGTGGTTGGCATTTTTCTGAAGGTAAGGCAAAAATAAACCATATGCTTTCTTTTCTTTCAAGAATGTATTTCCTTATCAATGCTTAGCATAGTATGAGTTTCATTTCCTTCTTTTGTTTCTCCCTCTATATACATTTTATATTCATCTAACTAACCAAGATATTCCTGCTAAGATCAGCTCAGAATGCTTTGGTCTCCCATAAAAGTGTACCTTCTGGCATACTCTGGCACTCCTAGCACTTCTAAATTTTCTCCAGATGTGGAATGTGTGTTTGTGTGTATAGGGGGTTGGGGACATAGCCTTTGAGGGAACTTGTGGTGGTGGTGAGGGTCAGGGCGGCATGTGTTCATTTTCCTTTCTCACTGTTCCATTTCAATTGCACTGGAAACCAGAAAAGCCACTGTTGGGAACCGCTGTGATGCCAATTCCCTGGCTGGTCATCCCCTCAGCTTGAGGTGGCTGCTGCTCACATGATCCCAGGCTAAGATAGCAAATGGAATGTGTGTGTTGTTGAGCCAGGCTTGCTTTAAAGAGGACTTAGTGCCATTAACACATGAGTTGAGTGGTAACACAATCTAGATTTTAAGCCAGAGGTGAAAATCTGGCTTCTTTCTTTTTGAATGACCTAATTTGTGGTAGGTTCTGAATTTGTTGGGTCATTTTCAATGCTTGAACACAGCACAGCGGGAAGTGGAATAGGTCTGGGAGAAGAGACAATGAATTGACTTTGCGACACACAGAGTACACTCTAGTTCTAAATCTGTTAAAGAAAAAAGTGGAATAACTTTGTAGATAAGGTCAAGGACACAGAACTAGATCAACATGTAATTTTGTGGTTCTGTGCCTCAGAAGCCTTAAGTTCACATTTAGATCAGAAAATATATACTCTAAAATCTTGGGGAAAAATAAACTTATGTTTTTGCTTAGCACAAGATATTCTGGCAGATTTATAACCACTAGTTGCAGATGGATAGATCAAAATCAGTCTTTAAGACAATTCTAAATTATGGAGAAGGGAAAAATACTATACTTGGGTTTCTATTTTCTTACAGATAGGACGTGAGAAAGGCGAGTTCCAGCTTTTCCTTGATGCATTGGACAAAGTTAAGACGAAGGTAAAAAAAAAAAATAATATTTTTCCCTCCTGAAACATAAAGCAGAGCATGTCAGTTTTCTTCTTACATTTTCAAGTATGTTTTCTCACCTAAAATATGTTACTAATTTTGATAGATATGCTAAGCATAAAATATGTGCTCTGATATTTGTATGAGTTATAGTTTTTGAGCAGTTTCACATAACATCAGTTTATTTTATTTTATTATTTTTTAGTAAGAACATCAGTTTATTTAATGGTCACAGTAGTTTTCAGATAATCACTTCCTCAAAGTAGTGAGTGAGAATCAGAAAAATGGGGTGATCACCCCATCCTCACTCAACATATACACCCACAACATTCACAAATACATTGTGCACAACATGCACAAATACATATCATCACAGTGCTACTATATGTCGGGGAGGACTGGTCCTTTGAGTTCCGGTGTTGCCCTTTTTGGGAAGAACCTATATTTTAAAAATCTTTAACAGTTAACCCCCTCCCCCATCTTTTTGTTTGTTTGTTTTGAGTCGGGGTCTCACTGTCATCCAGGCTGGAGTGCAGTGGCACTCACAGCTCACCACAATCTTGACCTCCTGGGCTTAGACCCTCTCTAATTAATAGACACATCTAATTGTCTTTTAGGATTGTTCTAATAAAATGCTCTTAAGTTTTGCCAGCAGAGAAGGTAAGTACTCCAAGTACAACATTCAACAAAAATGCAATTCTCATATTTTTTTAATCATCAAGAACCAAAACATGAACTTATATGGCCTCTTATTTCTGAAAGGGCCCGTATGTTGTTACAAGGTTGCATTTTCTCTACTGCATTTGAAGTCCGTTCTCACAAATAGACTGGTGAGTGCCTTGGGGTGGGCGTGCGCCTGCACCACTCACCGCACCTGCGCCCACTCACTGTCTCCAGGGCACAGAGGCGCCCTTCACCCACTTTGACCCGTCCTGCTTGTTTCCTGCCTGCCGGGACTACTGGACTTACCACGGCTCCTTCACCACGCCGCCCTGCGAGGAGTGCATCGTGTGGCTGCTGCTCAAGGAGCCCATGACCGTGAGCTCCGACCAGGTAAGCGGCCACAGGGCCTGGGGAACAACTGTCTGACCATGAAAGATACAGATGCTGAATTGAAAAATGGATGCATAGGGAACGACCCTGCGACTGGAGACTTTGTAGAAGTTTGTCCTGGATCATTGCAGTCAGCCTACTCAACTTTCTTTCTTTCTTTTCTTTTTTTTTTTTTAGATTGCCAAGTCTTATTTCATTTTTTTATTTTTAATTTTAAAGATGTGGGGTACAATTCAGCGTTAGGTATACAAATGTTCATTATGTAAGTACCCTTGTGGATGAGGTGTGCCTACCCTCGGCAGTTTCCCACTACTGCCAATCCCTTTCTTATAGTGTTATGATAATCGTTCAAGGTCTGCTTATGAGTGATAATATGTGGTACTCAGAGCCTGCTCAACTTTCTAAAACTTGACCTTCAAAGGATACCAGGATAAATGCAGATCATTCAAAAGTGGTGGAGATACTGAACACGGCTGAGTTTATGCTTTATGAACATGTAAAAGGTTTAGGTCAGTATGAGTGGTCTTTGTTGATTTGAGTGTTCCTCAAACACTGAGTGCTGGTAAGGAGACAGGATGGTAAATACAGGTCCCGGGAGGAAAAGGGTGCTAACAGAAGCAATTTAACATCCTTGTGAACTGTATGTTATTTCTTCAGTTTTATGAATAAATACATTGAGGCTCGGGAAAGTTAAGCAATTTGCCCATGATCTCACCACCAAGTGCAGGATCCTAATCCACTCTACTCTGTCTGCTTCCAATACTTCTTGGCCTCTCTTATTAGTCCTCTCCTCCTATTGTTCATCTAAACGGTGTCTTGGTAACATTTATTAAAGAGACTTTTAAGGAAAAACTGGGAGAAAATAAGTGGGCGAGAACATGGAGAAAAACAGGTTAAACAGTGAACAACACAGGGACTCATAGCCTACAGCATAAATGTCTCATAGTAAAATCAGTTTACTATTATGGCTTTCTTGCTTAAGACAACAGCTTTCATATTTCTGCCAGCTGTGGACTCAAGTATATGTAGACGTTCTCATCAAAAGATCAGATTTAACAATCTTGTTCATTGCCATAAATATTTTGAAAGAAGAAAGAATTTTTCTCAAGAAATGCTAAAAATATTTTAATATAGACTCGTAATGTTAATGAGAATTTCCTATGTCTTATCCTTTAAGAAAATAGTATAAATTTAAAGTGTAACGAGTCAAATTTATTTCTGCTCTTTTTAAAATAATTGACTCCGTAAACTCATGCAACAAAGGCCCGTGAAGCTAATTTTTTTTGTACTGATGTGTTTAATATGTTCATCTTTTCCAACAAATAATCATTTCAGAATTCAGGAGGAAAAGGTTTTGACCAGAGGGCATGGTGATCCTGTATTAGCTTTTACAAATAAAGAAAAAAAATCTTGCTACTCAGGAACTCATAGCTAGATACCTCTGGACACAACACTGGAGGAGGGTTTTGTGCTTTGCTCGTGCTGTCAGAATGTCCGTGATTTCTGCCTCGTTGTCGCATAATATGCCCTGTTGTTTCAAGTGTCCGGCTAACAATCTGCTCCTGCCCGTTGCAGATGGCTAAGCTGCGGAGCCTGTTTGCCAGTGCCGAGAACGAGCCCCCAGTGCCCCTTGTGGGGAACTGGCGCCCTCCCCAGCCTATCAAGGGCAGGGTGGTGAAAGCCTCCTTCAAGTGAGGCTGCTGGATCTTGCCCTCTTCAGGAAAGGAAGCCTGCCATGGGGAGCGTGTTTCCCTGCCACTTCCCAGTGCTCCTTACTCCAAGTATATTTCATTTTCCACACTCAGCAATGAATGTAAGAGACACGGTTACCAAGAAACCCAAGTCACTTTTGACAAGATCTAATATGAAAATATAGATTTCACATTCGACCTTTGTAATAATCGTCTTTCCTACAAAAGTAGCATTTTTAGTAATGCTTCAAAGAAGAAGAAACAGAGATGGAAGAATAAAGATATTTTTTAAATGGCTATTGGGCATCATTTTTCTGTCATCTCAAATTTCACAGAACTTCAGTTTTCCTTTTTTTTATTATAAGTTGTCCATTTTAAAGAAATATGAGTAATTTTGTATGTAGAAATAGAAATGTATGAAGATCATATGACAATTAAACATTAAGCCACAGATTAAAATGACTATGGATACCAAGGATTGAGATGATTCTGTATTTCAGCTCTTAACACCAACAAGATGTCCATCATTTATTAAAATTTTAGCTACTAAGATTACTTGGTTTTGATTATCAATAAAAGAAAAACACAATAAGACCAGGAGTTTTACAAATTATAGTTCAGTATCTGAATTTCTTCTTCATAAAGGTGGTTAACTTTATTCTAATGTTTTTCTTTACCTGAAGGAGGGCCTTATTTTTCATTTTATCTTTGCATGACTATTAAAATAAAAACTGCCTCTGATGTCTTTCTAATTTGAGGCCGGAATGAATGATTACTAAAACACAAAGGAGTGGATGACAACACTTGAAGTAAAAGCAGTTGTACTGATCACCAAAACCAATAAAGATATGAATGCTAAAAGTTGGACGTTGTGTGTTTCAATGAAAAAAGCACTATAAAGGACAAGAACGGGGTCTAATTAACAGTAGCAAACTTTGTACGTTTGTTTTTAAAACTGAAAGGGCAAGATGAAGAACTTAAGCGCTGAGTTTGGACACCACATTCCTCATGGAGGGACAAGGGCCATTAGTGAGGGCCTTCTGAGAGCATTGCAAAGAAGAGGAATGTGTGGCCATGTGCCTGAGAGAGTGAAATAGTTTCCAGAAGCCTCAAGGTTGGATTAGGATTCTGGGGGTTCAGTCTAGTGCAATGGTGCTACTTAGGAGCGTAAATCAAGTCAGGCTGGGGCTTTTCTGTTTTGTTTTGTTTTTCTTTTCAAATGTGCCTTGGGCAGATGCTAAGATAACACTGCAAAAGTCCATATATTTAGACCTTTAAGGCATTTAATATCTGTAGACATAAAGTCTAATTTTGCAGTTAGTGGCTTTAATACATCTTTCATCACCTCACTGATTAATACATTAACTTTAGAAAATGACATGAATGAGTTTATTATCCTTATGGATAAAAATGACATTGGGTCAGGAGAGTCCTGAGACTCCAGAAGTCAAGTCATGTGATGGAGTCCTGTGAGGCTGAACTTATTTAATAGATCACCACTTGGGTGAAGTAAAACCAGGTTGGTCAGTGCGAACTGGATGTGTTAATTAAATCCCTTGAAATTAAGAGGCGTGGAGCTCTGATCATTAGTGGTAATACACAAGCTGATTATCTCAAGGTACTTAGTAATTCTTAGAGCACTGTAAAAAAATGCAACCAGTGTTCACTCTGTGTGTGTGTGTGTGTGTGTGTGTGTGTTGGGGTAGGAGATATGACTTTATGACTTAATGCCAGATACAAATGGTCCTTATTCCAATACACAGGCTAAACAAGGCTGAAACTATCTTGCGGGAAAATGCCCCATCAAAAGAGGCTATTTTCATAGATCACAAGCTTAATGAGGGCACAGACATGAGTCTTGCGTGCTGATGGTCATGCATAGTGCCTAACACTGTATCTGGCACATAATAATTACTCAATAAATATTCAATGAATAAATGATGTCATGGACAAAGATAAATCCAGGAAGAAGACTCATTTTCTTGAACAACACATTACACAGTTAATATGAACACTGTTTTTTGCTCATCTTAGTTAGTTTAGATCTTCTTGGAAAATGATCTCTTTAGCCTCAGGTGGGAACTTTCTAGCAGAACCTATTTCTCCCCTCCTGCAGTCTGAGTCATTGCCAGTGCTCACAGTTATCAACCAACTTAAACTTCCTGACTTTTCCCTGCACTCAAAGTGTTGTGATATTATGAGCATCCATTAGAGTATTGAAAACATACTGTGTCCTTTTTCAGCATGAGGAACATTTCCTTGGTGATGCACAGGCCTCCAACCAATTGCACTCCAGACATGCACAGCTTACATAGTGGCATGACCAGGAACTGCTGTGGTACAAGTTTTCAGCATCTGCCAGCTTTTGTTCATCAGGGTATAATTATTGCAGTATTTAAAAATTTCAAATAGGGCAGGAACTAATTTAAATTAGTGTTTCATAGTATGCAGATCATATTCTTAAAAGCCTATGAGTAGGGAAGAAGCAACAGGAATTTACTTAGCATAAGGTAATGTGAGGTTTTTAGAGTGCAAATATATTATAATCCCTGCCCTTTAAAGGGCAGATATGATATATTTATGAAAAGACAAATAACTTCAGTAGCACTGATCCAAAAATTCTCTGAAATGTATAATCACCGAATATTTATGCAGATTAATGGGAAGTATTCTATACAGAGCACACAAAGCCAAAGCTTTTAGTGTCTAACTGGAATCATTTATATAATTAAATCAATATGGTTGAAATTGGTCAACTATCAACAAGGCTGGATACATGTGAAAGATTAATGTCAGTTATTAAAGTAAGACTAGGACAAATAAAACTGGCCTAAAAGAAATACATATGATCTAAAACCACATCAAAGACCATACATAGAGAAAACGTAATTGATTCTAGTTTTTCTTCTAGTGCTTTATTATTTGATATTAAAGAGAAACTCAACATGAGCAAAATATACTATTTTAATGAAGGAAAAATAAGTGAGAAGAAGTAAGAAAAAAAGAATAGCAACTGTGAATGCCAAATTTTTAAAGTTCCAAACTTAATGTTTACAAATTTAATAATGCTTAAAAACTACCCCAGGATAATACTTTAAAAGTCTTAAAATGCAAATGAGAAGGCAAAATTGTGTTTGCATGTTATTTTCATTTTGACCACTAGATGGCAGCAAAATATTGTAAATTTTTGTTGGTCACTAGATGGCAGCAAAATAATTACAAACATGAGTGCAATTAAAAGGCTCACGGAGGTTTATTCATATTAATTGCCAAGCAATTAGGTTTTTAAAATTTTTTGAACTAGTACCTTATTTCTTTTTTTCAAGCGTCTACTATTAGCCATTAATGTATATTTCTGAAAGAAAAGTGAAGAAGACCCATATGTACTTTTGAGAATCTTAATAACCAAAAAATGAGGCCTGAGGGATAAAAGAATAGTTGTGTTGAACTAAAATGTAAATACATGGAAAACAACATTTTAGAGTCCGCTTAAGTATTTAGGAGGTTTGGGTTCAAGTCATACAGCGCTTTCCGGATATGTGGCCTCAAGCAAGTTAATTTCTCTGTGCCTCAGCCTCCTCATCTGTAAAGAAGAATGATAGTAGGCCCCTGCTACGTGGTTATTTTGAGAATTAAATGAGTTAATACATTTAAACTGCTTGGAAGTTTCATTCTGACATAACTCTTCCTAAGAGTTAACTATTGTCTTTTGTTAATTAATTCTACTTCAACCAAGAAAAATTCCAATGGTTTATTTCCCATTAGAACCCCAAATTGTGTTTCTTTTTTTGTGTTATCTATTAGTAACATCATGAATCCACATCTCATCAATTCAGGTAATATTAAACTAGTTATAATGGGCTCACTTCTGCTTAATATTGGGGAAATGGTATTTTAAAACAACAATGACAGCCTTCATCCCACTAGCAGGCAAAGTGGAGGGGGGAGGTCACATTAGACACCAGCATATTGCCAGAAGAGGTGATTCTGAGGTGGATCAGTGTATTTTCCCCGAGGAAGCTTCTGCTCCAGGAACTCTGCACCTTACCTGAGAAGTGTACAATCAACAAAATCTCTAGGAAATAAACCCAAGAGGAGGGTGAAATTTGGTGTGCATCCTGTTCAACATTGACTTTCAAATGGTGCTAAGTTAGAGTCCCTTGGAATTCAGCATGAAGTGGAAAATCTCTCTTCATAGTAAATATGGAAAGCTCCAGCCACAAAATTAATTTTGAACTTGTCTGGGCATGCCAGAAAATCAGAATCCTAAAAGAAGCTCACACCTGGGAGAAGAACTTGTGCTTTTAGGGAGATTCAACTTCAAATGAGCAAGAGGAAATAAAACTATCTGGGCGTAAAATCCAGGATCAAGGACTTGACTAGAGAATGAAAGAAAGACCTCAGATGTGAAGGTGTTTAGTAAGTGCAGGCGCTTGACAACTTGACCAGGTGGATGATAACAGGTAATCAGTAGGGGTAAGAACGAGTCTAATGGTGCTGTCACAGGGGACCACTGCATGGCAATGCACAAAACCCAGTGATTTAATAGCTAATTTTTGCCAGGTTAGAATTGACTCTGTGAAGTAAACAGGGAATTAGATTCTCTTTGTATTTAAATCATTCTCAAGTAGAGGAGCCAGGAACCCTAGGAAAAAATATTTTGACCACCGGGCTCAGTGGCTCAGCCTGTAATCCCATGCCTTTGGGAGGCTGAGGTGAGTGGAATGCCTGAGCCCGTGGGTTCGAGACCCGCCTGGGCAGCGAGACCTCATCTCTACAATAAATCAAAAAATCAGCCTGGCGTGGTAGCATATGTCTGTAATTCCGGCTACTTGGAAGGCTGAGGTGGAAGGATCACCGGAGCCCAGCAGGTCGAGGCTGTGGTGGCTGGGTGTAGCCACTGCACTCCAGTCTGGGTGACAGAGTGAGACTCCAACTCAAAAAAAAAAAAAAAATTTTGACCATTAAATGTACATATTCTCGGTTCCATTGTGTCCATTGTGTCCATCACAATCAACTCATTTGAAATTTGGATAATTCCAAATCTATCCACGGAAGGGAAGTCCTTGAAAGGTCATCTGACTCCTATAAAGGTATAACACAAATGGAAGTGTTTGAAAATACTTGGCTTGTAGAATTCACCCTCTGCGCCTGTATGATCAGTTGAAAGCAGGATCTAAGGTAGTCACAAGGGGCACCCGTGTGCATCAGGACCCCAAAGAGGGTAACCGACAAGGCCAGGAAGACTGGACAAGCCAAGCAGAACAGATTAAGGTCAGGGCCCAGGTTGGAAAGACCTGAGAACTAAGTAAACTGTGCTTCAATGAATATGCAGGGCCTTGGGTTCTTGCACTGAGAACTAATTTGGCGGTAATAAGAACACATTCAAGTTCTGTCTGTAATGTAAGCTGATGTGTGTGTGTGGTGAGTAGTGAGGGCAGGGAGGTTTTATAAAGGCAAGAACTTTTATCTGTCTCGTTATGCTACTGAAGCCCCAGCACCTATCACACTATCTGGGACCTAGACAGAGCTCAAAGATATTTGTTGAATGGATAGAAGGAAGGGTGGATGACTATCTGGCTGGCTGGTTGGGTGAGTGGGTGGGTAGGTGGGTGGGTGGGTGAGTGAGTAAATGGATGGCTGGATGGCTGGATGGATGGACAGACAGATGGTACAATGAAACTCCTAAAATACTGCATGCCAATCTAGGTCCATGAGCTGCAGGGAGCTGTTTCCTCATCCTAGGAAGGTCAGAGACTAGCATTACCATGAGATCTTGGGGAAATGTATGATATCTGTTGCCGCAACCCAGGAGTCTCTGTCAAGAGAGTGTGCATAGAACAAGAGAAGTAGCTTCAAACCTTATCATCTGCAAATTTAAACTTTAAAAATTAATTTCGCTTAGTACAGAGGAGCCTTGTTTCAGGAGATATAAGAGAGGGCTCTCTGCCCAAATATTTATCTCTTTCAGCACTCGCACTTCTGATGTGCATGTTGAGGTAGGTTGGCAATGAGCCTGTGGCATTGGGCTCTACTGATGCTAACTGGCATGATTCGTGCCAACGCCTGAACTTCCCTTCTCTCTCTCTCTCTCTCTTCCATAGATTTGCCTTAATTTTCTCATTAGTGACTTTAGTTCTCCGTTTCATTCAGTTTTATGTAAACAGGCTTAGAGCAATTCCACAGGTGTAATAAAGATCTCTGTTTCTAACTCAATGCTTGCTTCATCGTTATAGATTAGCAAAGTATGATACTTCTGAAAATTCCATAAACATTTTCGGCTGACACATTCTGTTCCACGCCAGCCAAACAGTTGGTAAATTCAGGTAAATTTTCCACCTTCCACAAACAACACAGACATTTTATAATTATAATGCATATAAATACTGCCTTGACTTACTTATAGTAAAACTTAGAATATTCTGGGGGAAAAAATTACATCAGACGGTAAATTACTAGAACTCAAGGTCAATTTTGGAGAGGAGAGGAGTCAGAGTGGGGTCAGATAGTACTTTTGCGGAAATATCTCTTATCTAAAAAGAATATTTTAATGATATTTTTCTCTGATATTTTCCTTTTAACTTGTTTTCTCTAATAAAGGACATGTTGTCAAGATTGTAAGGTATGCTAAATCTCTTGTCCTTAAGAGCTTAATTGATATGAAGCATTGATGAGGTCCTGAGAGGGGTGGAAGTTTCAGAGGAATTATGAAATAACCACAAGGCAGAAAGAAGAGAGTTCACAGCTAGAGGGTGGTACTTTGAGCTGGGCAAAAGCATTCAATATCTGATTCATAATTTCAAAAGTATCTGCAGATGACTACAAAACCCCTCCTTTTGAAAGGAGTTCATTCTTTTCAAAAGTGTTTAAGTGTCAAGTATGGAGGAGATAAAAGTAGGTCAAGGAACTACCTAGAAGCATCAAGGAGAAGAAAAAGGAAAAGGAAAAGGGTGGCTTCCAAACTCTGCTCAAGAGAAATGGTACTGAACGTGCCTTGGCTAGTGAAGGAAAGGGCTTATTGGCCCAAGCACATTGCGCAGCACATGGGGCATGAAATATATGTCGAATGGTGATACTAGCACCATGGACAGGTGACCTGCAAACACGGCTCCAGGTCGCCAGGGCTTTGGGGCCAGCAGTGGACTCCAGGCTCTTTGTGAATGATGCCAGGTTCAGGACACAGTTCTTGCATATGCTCTCCCAATATAGGATTAAAAAAATAAATTATACATACACAGTATTGTATTATTATATACATTGTAAAATATAAGCAAAGTAGAAACTTTTACAGGGTGAAAACATGAACCTTGTATAACATGAACCATAAATAGATGTTCTCGTATTTTCTTCCCACCATGGAGTAGCTCATCATGTGTGTCCCTGATGGGTGTGCAGTGCCTCGATGAGGCAGCTGGTACAGAGTCTTATGTGAAAAAAACTAGGTCACATAGGCTTCTGCCAGCTGGACCTTTTTGTCCTGACCTGTGGTTTCTCACCACGCTGGTCCACTGTTTCATTCACTGTCTCACCATGTGGAGATTACCCAAGAGTAGAAGTAGAAGAGGAAAATTCTGTCACAAATCTTAAAAGAAAAAGTGCAAATGAAGTGCTGCTGTGAGTTGTGAGAAGTGTAGTGCACAGTTTTAATTGATCAGTTTTGACCTTGGGTTAGATGGTTTTTTGAATTTGGTTATAACTTTTTAGGCTTGGTCAAAGATGGCAAAAAAAAACAAGAAGAAAGAAAAAGCATTTCATTTTATTGTAGATAAGTCAATAGACATTTACTGTACTATTTCTTCTGCTCATTAAAATGTTAAAAAGATATTCATTTATTCACTCCAATGTGTACTATTTTCCAGCCACTGTGTTCAGGTAGAGGAGAGAGAGAAATAGAGACAGAGAGAGACACTAAGAGAAGTACAGAGATAACTGCATGGAATAATTTTGAAAAGTTTGTGTGAAGTGGTAAAAACATATACAACTGTAATATGAAGCCAAGAAGTGTGAAGAAAATACCAGCAGGTTCGAAGGACCCATTTTCTTAGGTTATGTACTAATTCTCTTTCCCTAAGTCTTAATTGTGAGCAGTTCAAAACTTTTAAAACATCTTTTCTTGCATAAAATATATTTCTTTCTCCTTTAGAGAGTGCATAAAATATATTGCATAAAATATATTTCTTTCTCCTTTAGCCGGGTGTGGTAGCGCATGCCTGTAATTCCGGCTACTTGGAAGGCTGAGGCGGAAGGATCGCCGGAGCCCAGCAGGCAAGGCTGCGGTGGCCGGGAGCAGCCACTGCACTCCAGTCTGGGCGACAGAGTGAGATTCCAACTCAAAAAAAAAAAAAAAGAAACAACTTGGATAAGCACAAATAAGAAAACTACAGCTATAAAATGTAACCAGCTTTGTTTCCCACAGCCTATCCATATATATTACAGGATTAGAAAAGTGCTGGCTTCCCACTTTTATACTTTTAGCACAGTTTCCAGTTAGTGACACTGGTGAATCCCGATTCCTGTCCTTAAAGAGGAGGAAAAACTTATTTGTAATGCCTACGATTTCCCTTGCATGGAAAATTTTCAATTGTTCTTGTAACTAAAAGGAAGTCAGAAATTCCCCCTCTGAGATGGTGATTTATAAACAAAAGAGAAGTTTAATCATGTGGGGAAGCTAATATTAACCTAATCAAGCTATTATGGCTTGGGTAAGAAAGTCATCATTGGGAGTGTGTTGTAGCAGACAGAACAGACGATTGTCTTACTGTGCAGAAGCAGGATTTTATTCTTTTCTACCTAACCCAGTAAACAAAGAAGAGTGAGGAAGTATGATGGACAAAGCCTGTCCTAGGGCGCTCATGTTACTGGATACATATGTAGCTCATCTTCAGACCTTTTAGAAAGCATTACTTTGTGGGTACTCTTAAGAGCAGTGTCTCACAATATTGGTACTTTTAACATTTTGAACAGATTCATTATTAGTTGTACATGGGCTGTTCTCTGCATTGCAGGATGTTTACCAGGATTCCTGGCCTCTATCCTCTAAGATCAGGGATCCCCAAACCCCAGGCCACAGACTGGTAGTGGTCCATGGCCTGTTAGGAACCTGGGTCTCACAGCAGGAGGTGAACCACTGGCAAGTGCTGTCAGATCAGCTCAGCATTATATTCTTTTTTTTTTTTTTTTTTGAGTTCGAGTCTCACTCTGTCGCCCAGACTGGAGTGCAGTGGCCACTCCCAGCCACCGCAGCCTCGACCTGCTGGGCTCCAGCAATCCTTCCGCCTCAGCCTTCCAAGGAGCTGGAACTACAGGTGTGCGCTATCACGCTCGGCCATTTTTTGATTTATTGTAAAGATGAGGTCTCGCCAAGTTGCCCAGGCGGGTCTCGAACCCACGGGCTCAGGTAATCCACTCACCTCAGCCTCCCAAAGCGCGGGATTACAGGCTGAGCCACCGAGCCCGGTTCAGCATTATATTCTTAAGGGAGCGCGAACCCTGTTATGAACTGCACATTCGAGGGATCCAGGTTGTACACGCCTCAAGAGAGCCTAATGCCTGATGATCTGGGGTGAAGCTGAGGCAGTGATGTTAGCACTGGAGAGTGACCACAAATACTTAACATTAGCAGCGAGATTTGACTGCACACCCACTACTTCATCCATGGAAAAGTGTCTTCCGTGAAACTGGTCCCTGATGCCAAAAAGGTTGAGGACCGCCGCCCTAGATGCCAGTAGTAGGCAACCCCTCTCTCCCCAGTTGCAAAAACTAAAATGTCTCCAGACATTGTCAGTATCCCCTGTGTGCGTGGTGGCAGGGGTGGGAGGAGTTGGGGGGGGGTCTCTAGTTGAGCACTATGCTCTCAAAAGAGGTGGACTTTTATTTTTATTAGATTGATTATAATATCACGTGTGACAGCTGTTCTGGAAGGTAAAATACTAAACTGTATACTTTGTATATTTTTAGTTGAATTGTCCCACTGAATATTTCTTCCCATTCTGGGTGAAATTGAAACTAGTTTACAATTGGAATTCATCCAAAACTCTTAAAAACTAAGTCGATTTTATTACTTAGAGGAAAGTTAAATGTTGCTAAGTATTATGAAAAAGGAAAGACACATTTAGAAACTACATATTTAATAGTCTGGAAAGCAGTTTTACCAAGGGAAGTTGAACTCAACTGTTTATTAGAAGTAAAGTTGGTGCTATCTCCTGCTATCCTAGCGGTTAGAGGGAGTTTGGTAGAAAACCATAAAAATGACAGGCATGTTGATAGAACTTCCTATTTTATAGAGTAGTGCTGCATACGTAATCTTAATGCTTTGCTTTTACATTATCAAGAGGTAGATGCCTTCACAAGCTCCTTGAAGGCTCTTAGCTGCTCCTCAGGGAGATACCACATAGCAGATGGCTAAGAGCTCCAACTCTGGAGTGGGGCTATTTGGTTTCACACCAGGCCCTGTCACTTCCTAGCTGAGTAACCTGGGGTAACCGAGTTACCTCTATGCCTCAGTGTCACTGGCTGTGAAGTAGGACCGGCTGTGAAGTAGAACTGTGTGAAGCATTCAGAACTGTGTTGGTACATAATCCATTTTTCAATAGGTGTTAGTTATTTTCATAGAGTAGGAACTCAAAAACTGTTAAATAAATGGAATTTTTAAAAATTCAAGTTGAAGAAGAAGCCAATCTTGTTTTTGCAATGGGAAGTATTATAGGTAATGGCAATCATAACATTTATTCAATGAAGAAAATGTACCAGGACCATGACTAGTATCTTCCTGACTGTCATTCTCATTATGTTCTGGAGTTAGAATTTTCCCCCACTCCCTCCCCAATTCAAGAATGAAATAAGCCAAGTTCAAAGGGATTGCTTAGTTTGCTCAAGGTGTTACAGCAAGTAAATGTTGGAGTCAGAACTGGAGTAACGAACTCAGGTCTGTCTCATTACAAAATCTGTTTCCATTTCACAATTCCATGACTCTTTATCACAATAACAATAATTCTCATGGAGAAGCTCACAACACACCAGACATCATGCTAATTCACAAGACGAATCCACACAAACTAGTTCAACACTCCTGATAGTCCTGGATATGCTTATTACATTTCACGTATGGAAATTGAGACTTGGGGAGATGAAATAAATAATCCATGGTTATGACGTGGACAAGTCCTAGACCGAATACAAACTACAAAACCTGGGCTCTTGGCCACTCTGCAATGCTTCCTCCCATTCTATCTATTTCCCATCTCGATAGAAGGATATCGAGAGGGCCAAGAGGGAAGGCAGAGCCAGGATTACAATGTCTTTAAGTGTCAGAAGAAGGAGTTTGGATCCCTTTGCAAAGGTAGTTGTCAGAAGAATAAAAGCAAGGGAACAGCTTTATGCTGGGAACAGCATGATGTATATGGAGACCTTCTACCTCTTTCCTTGACTACAAAGTAAGGATTTGGACCAGATAATCCCCAAATTTCTTTTAATTCTAAAATGCTGTATTGTTGCAGTGTGTATTAAATCCATCCAGTGCCTACTACACCTGCGAATAAGCCACCTCCCAGTGGCTTCGCTGTGCAATGTGTGTAAAATCCTTCCCTGGCTTCATAGTCTGCAACACTCTAAAGTTGGCAGCCCCTGCCTGCCTCTGACTTACCGCCTGTCTTCTCTTCCTCAATTACAACGCTCCAGTCACAAGCTTTTCTGTTCTAGAAACTTCTTTGCTCAGGGCCTTTATACTCGCTGCTTCCTCTGCCTGAAGTATCCTTCCCCCAATCTTTTTTTAGTGGTTCCTCAAATGCATTGCCTTCAATAGGTCTTCTATAACCAGTGCATCTAAAGTGTCATCTCCTCACTTGCTATTCTTTGCCTTTTGCCTGTTCTGTTTTCTTCATGCTAATTATTGCTGTTGGAATTCCAATTCACTTTTTTGTTTAGTCATTTATGGTATACTACCCCTGTCCATCTCTGTGTACACTCTGTGAGGGTAGGGAATGTGTTGATCTGGTTCATGACTGGGAACATCATAGCAATTGGTAAGTTTTGTTGAATAAATGAATGAATGACTCATCCACATAGTACATTAAAACTATTAAGCACAAAGTATGAGCTTAAAATATATATATATAGCAGTAATAATGATAACTAACACTCATCAAGCCCTAATTATTGGCACCATGCTAAATCTTGTATACACATTATATCATTTAGTCCTCTTCAAATCTGTGAGGCAGATGTTATTATCCTAGTTTTGTAGATGAGATAGCTGAATCTTATCAAGATCAAGCAATTGTTCCAAGGTCACAGAGCCAGTGAATTAACCCAGATTCAAAAACAGCCTAATTTCAGCACAATATTATTTGTTAGCAGACTGGCTTCTGTAAAATGAAACTGTTGCTGCCTCCATTTGGATGATTAAAACTTCATAGTTCCAAAGAATATTTTGTGACTAGCTATTACATGTTCTGGGACTCCAGCTAGGTTAAAGTTGCTAGATGCCTAGGTTAAAGAGGTCAATAATACAATACAGTTCCCAACCTTGAGGGGCTCAGTTTAATAAGAGAAATAGAATATGCAAGTGAATGTTTCCATGATTCAAACACTTCTCAAACACTTCTTGCTAGAGGCTCACTTCTCTTAAATTGCTCCCTTTTGAAACTTGTTGCCCAGGTGTGTTTACTTTGCATTCATGACATGACATTCTAACTGTTTAGCACTGTCTAGAAAGAACAGAGTAGCCAGCATTTACTGAGTGCCTACCTGCAGCAGTTGATTTTTATGTATTCACTAGCTGAATTCTTACAATAACGCTGAATTGGGTGTCCTTATTCCTATTTTACAAATGAGCAGCGCTCAATGTATTGGTGTGGTGGGTTACAACCTGATGGGTACAAGACAGTGTCTGATTAGCATGCCATATCACAAAGACTAGGACAGAAGAATGTGTTTACAAAGAGCTATGTGATCCCCAAGTAGAGAGTGGCTCTAGTCCTTTATAGATATTTGCTTTAACACTATAATCGTAACAAATAAGAGACAATCTGGCTTTTTATTAGCTTTTTAGTTAAATATTTTAAAAATCATGTATATCTCGCTTTGTAAAATATATGAACAATATTATATTAACAGTCTCTTTATATTTGGGGAGAGAAAGCTCATGTTTTTCCATTTTATTCTATATTTTCACCAAGATTGATATGTTAGGTGCTTTCTCATTATAATAATTGGAACACAGACTTCAAGATTTTTTAAACTATTTTTCTGATGTATTGTCGGTCATTTTTCAGGTATTCCCTTTCTTTAGGTACTGACAGTTTATTTATTTAGAATTAGTTGTCTTTTTTTTGAGACAGATTCTCATTCGGTCACCCATGCTGGGAGTGCAATGACACCATCATAGCTCACTGCAGCCTAAAACTCCTGGGCTCAAGTGATCCTCCTGCCTCTGGTATCTGGGAATGCAGGTGTGCACCTCTACAGGTTTGGCCATATTTAGGATTACTCTTGAATGAACACCCTTTCCTTCTAATAGAAACACAGGTACAAAATAAAATAATTACTATTGTATTTTCAAATATCCAGTGTTAGAGTTATCTTGCATCCAGTACATAATGACAACCTGCTAAGAATACCCTCAGTAAAGTACAGCTGTGTGCTTGATCTACACAAAGGCACAAAGTCAACTTCATTATTTAAAAAATGGTCAGAAAAAAAAGCTAAGACAACCACTGTAATACCAAAAACAAAAAAGTTGCTAAAAGCATTTGCATCTCTCCTGAGTATCTGAAGGCGAACCACTTTCTGTCCTGTGGTGAACATGTGACACCCTTCCCAACAGCAGCTCTGTGAAGGGCCTGCTCCCACTGGGAATTCATGCATTTCCTAGAAATGAGAGATATAAAGGAAAATCCCCCATAACAAGAATCCATTTGGTGAACTGCAGTTTGGCGGTGTTGCGTGTTGTAGAGTTATTTAATAATTAAAATATGCTCTTATTCTGTCCATGTTAAAGCAACAACCCAGCTTCACAGAATATGATAGACAAGGATTCTCATAGGTTGAATAGCCCAGCGACCCTAACAGAATCTTTAGTCCACTCTACATTCATAGACTTTGTACTCAATTCTCAACATTTATCAATGTCAAGGCCAAGTGAAGTGTCTTGCAGCAAGTACATTAAGAAAATACTCTAAAATAATGGAAAAAATCCAAATTATTTCTCTGAGACCCAAGGAAAAAAATGCACCCGCAGGGGCACAAATAAAAGTTTCTTCTTAGTGATGTGTTAACATTTTGTCATGATTGTGGAATTCTAAAAAGTTCATTGTTGCTCTTTTCCCTAAGAATTCCTGGTGACATCAACCAAAAACCCACATAAGTGGAGGTACACAATTTTCTAGAGTCTTAGAACAAGAGCAAGTAAACCTTAACATGAATTATATCTGTGTGAAATTCACTGAAATAAACAGCAAAGGATGATTTTTAAGTCAGCACTGTAAAGATGTACAATAATATTATAATTTACCCTTTTATTTATAAATTTTAAGTAATGTGATATCAAGACTAATACAAACACACGAAACTATATCCTGCTTCCCCAATTTTAAGTCCAATACTATACCTCAACGATCACAGAAACCACAGAACAGACCTCCCCCTCCCAGCCCCCGATTATTTGTGGCAAATTTCCTTGTGGAAAATGAATTCTGTCTCTACCAAGACAGCCTGACTTATCCACGAGGCACAGTAAGCAGAGTGTCTCGGGTCCACAATATTTTTAGGTGACTAGGA
The DNA here is from genome assembly GCF_000164805.1 of Carlito syrichta. Classification (NCBI taxonomy): domain Eukaryota; kingdom Metazoa; phylum Chordata; class Mammalia; order Primates; family Tarsiidae; genus Carlito; species Carlito syrichta. The sequence continues at coordinate 519,430 of NW_007252288.1, read as the reverse complement.
TAGTGTTTTATTTTAAAATAAGAACAACAACAACAAAAATGAAGCTTTGGGCCAAAGAAGATGCTTAAATATATAACATTAAGATATTAATCTTTATATCGATGTAGTCATAAGTGTGTGCATGTTTATGAACAAGAGACCCACCAAGGCAAAATGCCTTAGGACCCATGAAAGTTATAATGTGGTTTGGCCTCAGAAATGTTCTTTCTATTAAGTTATTTTGAATGACTTCCCAGGTAGGCCAGATGCCAAATTTTCTTTGTCAGCCAGGGAAGGTTCTCACCTCTTACAAGAAATTATCTTTCTTTTACTAGATTCTTCTGAGAAACATGATTTTCTTAAGAAGTTTTGGTTATCAATGTGTATCCCACTAGGAAGTCTCCCCCCCCAAGTTAATTTTTTCCAGAGAAGTAGGAAGGTAGAAGGGGAAGATGGGCACTTCATGTGAGGCCCCGCCAGCCTAGGAGGACACGCAATCCCCCCCTGCTCGCCCGGCGAGTGGGCTGCGGGCGAGGCGACAGCGGCGCCGGTCGCTTTAATTCACGGCCGCCCAGCAGAGGGCGCGTGGCTCTCAGCGCGTGGCTCTCCCGCGAGCCTCAAGGACCGTATCCCTATTTGCCCCAAGGTCATAGCTCCGAACCGAGCTCGCCAGCCCCAGGCCGGCGGCACCAGACAGAGCCCTTCCAGCTGGAGACCCCGGCGCGGGGGGGCTCCGAGGCCAGGGATGCGATCACAATGGGGACAGGGGGTGAGAGGCACGGGGGCCCGGGGCCCGAGCGGGCCCCGCC
>NW_007252288.1:497014-518061 GCF_000164805.1 Carlito syrichta | reverse complement strand
CCGGGACGTCCTCCACCCCTAGCGCCCGGGACGGTTCTCCCCCTCTTCCCCGCGCCCGGGACGCCCCCGTCGCCCTTGCTCTGAGGCCACTGTCGGGGACGCCCTCGCAGTCTCCGCTCCGTGACCGCAGTCGAGGAATCCCCGCGTCTGCCGGGGGCGCGCAGGGTCGGGGGAAGGGGCGCGCAGCCCCGGCCGCGGGACCCTGGGACAGTTCCTCCCGAGTCCTGAGCGGGGGATCCTCCCAACCCGACCCAGGGGGAGTTGGGGAAGGGTGGGAACGGGGAATTCTGATTGTTTGATGGCAGAGAACTTAAGGGGCTCCACTATCCCCACACCCCGCCAGCTTCAGCACCACCTGTGGCCGAGGCGCTCAGCACGCACTGTCCTGGGACATTTTCTAGGGCTGATGTGAATCCATGGCGCTGATTTCTGAGTTTTCCCTCCATCTCTCACTTCTAATGTTAGGGGGTCGGTCACCGGGAATTGGGCTTTATGAGGGCTACAGATATGGGTTCTCCGGAGTCAGCGGAGTCAAAGAAAGATGCTTCTGGCACATTTTGCTTATCTTTGGAGGGTGTGGGACTTCCCAGGTAGTGGGGTCCTGGCTGCTAAAGGAGGGGTACCCGGGCCTGAGCCGTGACTGTCCTTCCATCCAGTGCGAGGGCGCGAGAGAGGAATTCCGATGTCTCAAGTGAGCGTATGTATCCCAAAACCCAACCACAAACCCTGACGTTAGTGTCTGCCCAAATTCACTTGCTGAATTTCAGTGAAACGACCATAAAAATAGCTATGTGTGTGACACTCACTGTTCTAAGAGCGTTACATAGATCAATTCTAATTCTGGCAACAACATCTATAAGGTGAATATTGCAATTATTCCATGTTACGAATGTGGAAACTGAGGCACAGATTGTTTTTCCAGAAGTTACTCTGCTAAGTGGCTCGGCTCCAGAATCATTGCCTTTTTATAGGGGTCTGGGTGTACCCTTCCCCACATTGAGAGAGTCACATGTGTCTTCTTGCCCCCAGGACCTGAACACTGGCACAAGAACTTCCCCGTTGCCAAGGGAGAGCGCCAGTCCCCTGTAGACATCGACACCAATGCAGCTAAGCACGACCCTTCCCTGAAGCCGCTGTCGGTTTCCTATGATCAAGCGACTTCCCGGAGGATCATCAACAATGGTCACTCTTTCAACGTGGAGTTTGATGACTCCCAGGACAAAGCAGGTCAGTGTTTAAAAAATAACTTGTGCCTTTTAGCCAGTAGCTGTTTTGCCTGCTTAGTGGAAAAAGTCAGGAGCAGAGGAAGGAAACCCTTTAATAGTACAGTGTGTCTCAGTACTCTAGGATGCCACTCTGATCATCTTCATTAGGTCCCAGACTCTGAGAAGTAGGCTAATTACTTTGAAGTGTCCTGGGGCTGTTTCTCCCTGAAAAGTCACAAAAGGCAATGTCCTTGGAATGAAGATCGGCCAAGATGAGATTTGCACAAAGTGAACTTTCAGGATTCCTTCTTCCAGAGTTGATGCCTATCGTTGAAAGATGTGTCTTAGTGAGCATTATCTTCAACATAATGAGCAGAGTGATGAAAATGTGACAATTTAAAATACTGAAATTTGTGGAAAATATTGTATTTATGAATAGTTCTTGGTATTGGGCTAGTGTGATCAAGGTGGCAGCATATTTTGGTATCTACCCAAAAGCTTATTCCACAAACGAAGATGCTTTAGGATTGGTGGACATACCTGGCCCGTTCCTGACAAAACCAATTACCCTTATTTATTTGTAGCAGAGTTGTTTACAGGCTGCCCACTGAATGCTGCTTTTTTTCTTATTTGAACAGAAGAACAATCCCATTCAGACAGAGTAGCTGCCTTCTTTGCTCACTGGTTGGTTTAATTGCCAGTGCCCTATTTTCCTGAGTGCTTGCCTCTGAAGGTCATTGAGTGAAATGGTGCTGCAAACACATTCTATTTGGTGGTGGTGTGGGAGGGTGGGGAGTGCTGGAGAAAAATGAGAAGAGATAGTGGAAACATTCAATAGCGCTGTCAAAGTTCTGGAGTCATGACCTGTCATACCAATATATTATATGTAATTATAATCAATGTAGCCTAGTTGACTATTATTTTCCAGTAGCTATACAATATATTCAGTTCTGTTTTGAAAAAAATTCTTCCTTCCTCCCCACTTTTTAAAATTTTTGGACAGTTGGCCTTCTGAAACCGTGATTTGGGACAACAATTTGATGGCAGATGATGTGGAGATCATCTGAGAAATGTTTTCAACCTACCTGTGCCTGCCTGTGTGCACCCCTCCCCAGCACACACACACACACATACTCTCTCTCTCTCTCTCTCTCTCTCTCTCTCTCTCACACACACACACACACATTCCATTATAGTATCATGATTCAATAAAATCAAATAGAGAATGTACATTGAAGATACCTTTCAGTAACTCTGTTACATTGCCTTCCTGAGCATTCCTCCCACTCCAAAGAAACAACACTCAAAAAAGCTCAATTTTAAAAAAATCTTTTTCTCACATAAAGAATACTATATATTTTTAATATGGCAGGGACAAAGGTCTCAAGGTATTATACGTAAAATTTCATGTTTATTCACCTAAAAGTCAAAAGAAATGAGCTATTTTAGTCTATTGTTGCCAACTTTTTTAAAAGAGCCACAATGATATCATTGCTTTCAATGGATGTGATGTCCACCAAATTATATACCTCACTAGATGCTACATAGAAATTGAATGCTTAAAGTCTCTTTTGAAACAACAAAGACAAATGTCTAATAAATGGAAGCAGTTGAAGTCATTCTCTATATTCCTTTAAAAATTTATTGTGAAATAAATTGTTCTTGTAATATATTACTGGTAAGTGACTTTGAGTATACAGTCTGGTGGCTATGAGCGTAGACGGGGGTCAGACCGATCTGGATTTGAATTCCAGCTCTTCTGACAACTAACTCAGTTACTCTGGGAATAACAGTAACTTAACTTCTCCAAGCTTTCATTTTCTTTAACTGTAAAATTAGAGTAACAATACTATCTGCGGAAGGATTAAATGAGACAGTATATCTAAAGCATTTAGCACAGTGCCTGGTACATAGCAATTCCTCAGTAAAGGATTCTGTTGTTGTCACAACTGTGTACCATTTGACTGTCTCCATTAGGCAATTCCTGTAGCTATTGCGTCTGTGATAAGATTTCTGATTAACTTCTTATTTAATTAGTTTTCAGATTAGTTCCTGTTCCTTGATGGTACTTTACATTTTATTTTTTTATATTCCAGAACATCTTATTGATCATACTAAATATGTACTAATTTTATATATGAAGTCATTATGTAGTTATGTACTTTACCATGAATATGTTAAGCTTTATTGCATTTCTACAAGAGCAGTAATTGATTAATTTCCAACTATTTCTTCTAGTTAATTAATTTCCAACTATTTCTTCTAGTAAGTAATGCACACATTACTTAGAAAAAATTGGCAGTGTTTAGGTTGTGAAACTGATCAAAACCAGGGGTTTAAAAAGACTGGATTTATAGGGTCAAATCCAGGTCTGTCTGATCCTGTTCTGCTCTCATAACCATGTGGCTGGAGACATATATATCATCCACCTAACTCTTACACACATGCACACACACAAGCCATTACTAACACTAGTTAAATGCATGATAAGCCAAGCATCATGAAGACAGGACAGAGGCCTGGTTCCTCTCCCTTGTCCCCAGAGCTCTTGCTGGGGGTAGCTAAAGTAGAATGACATAGAAATAGTAGACACTGACAGTCACTTGATAAATGCAAAAAGGAAGTATTCCAAGGAACTGTGGAAATCTGAAGGAGGCTTAGGAGTCTAACTGCGTAAGTCAGGAAAGGCTTTCCGGGGTAAATAAGGCTTATTGGAGGCTTGAAGGATTTTGATGTCAGAGACTCCAGGCAAAAGGAAATAGGAAACACCAGGGGACTTAAGAAAGCACAGAGTGTGCTCTAGAAAGGCGAGAAGGTATAGTAAAAACAAGGGTCAGGGATGAATAGTAGAAAGACTTGACCTTGTTTGCATATGAAAGATTCCTTTGTAATTTTGCATTGCATTGGTTAAACATGAATGCAGAATATATTAAAATGTCAGTATTAAGGGAAAACACATTTGCAGAATAAATTTTTAAAAATGATACCGTGTGGAAAAACACCTTAGACTTAAAAAAAAAAGAATCCGAGACTCTTAAAGCTAGAACAGAGTAGAGATACTCTAGTCAAACCCACTTTAAAAAAACATGAAGAGACAGAAAACTAAAGAGTTTAAATAACTGGCTAAGTTGTCTCTTTCCTAGTTTGCTGGAGATACGAAGTGGTAATCACTTAAAAATAGAATTTGAATAAAGATCTTCGGATGATAACCATAGTTAACATTTAGTTTGATTATATCATGTTTTTAAAAAACTGATATATTTTCTGTTTGCTTAAGTCTAAAAATAATTTATTCATTTTGGACTCTTCATTTTTTTTTAAATAAAGAGTTTAACAGCCCCTTTTATTAGGAGTTATTTTGATGGTGTTAACATTTTTAGATATCCTATACCTCTTATTTATCTTTTTATGTCCCCCTCAGTGAGATTTCAGCATTCTAGAACTTCTCATAAATTCAGGTTTTCTGATATGTCTTGAATGTTCTTATACCTAATCTTAAATACTTGAGTATCCAGAACTGAACTGGTTTAATTTATTGTTATGCTTAAGCTTGAAAGAATTTTTTTAAAATGTGGAGTTAATAGGCTTTAACTAGAGGCTTGAGTTAAAGTTCTCATCAATCTTCCAAATTCCTTTAAAAATGAACCACCTTAAAATCACCTTAAATTAATGAAAAATTGCTAATCCTTTTATATTTTAAAAAATTATTAAAAAATAACTCTGCTTGAGATGTTTTATTAACAGCTTTAACAGAGAGAAAAGAATAGTAGTCAAATTATTAACTTCTGCTAACTTATTAACTTTTATTAATGAGTTTAAAACTTTTCTGTTTTATTGTAATGTTTGGGGCAAATATCGAAAGCCAATATCAGGATCATTGGGCAAACGCACACACAGCTCTCATATAATTTCTATTTTTAGAAAGTGAAATTTTTTTAATCATTCATTTTAAGAAAACAGAAAGAAGCAAAGTGAGTTTACCTGTGTTCATTTTGAGCAGATCATTGTTTATATAATGTGATGGCGTCTTCTATATGGGTTTTGCTTGACTTTCAGGGACTTACTTTTGAAGCTCTAAAATTTTCCTTCTATGAGAGTCATTAAATTAAAAGAAAGCATAATAACGGCCAGTGAAAGGGCTTGTCATGCACATGGTTAATGGTGTCAGCAGAACCCTAAATATCTAGAAAACTGACCAAAGCATCTAAACACTGGTTAATTATGTTCACGCCAAAAGAGCTGCTTTTTTTCACTCCTGTATAACTGCCATGTAGCTTAAACTACAACGTCTGTTCTCTTGAATGTTGACTGTGTCTACTCTAGTGAAAGTAACGGCAAAACATCTTACTGCTTTAAAAGAGATGAAATATGGACATTTTTTTTTTCAGATTTGTCTACATTGACGTGCAGCCCTAGGATTATTGGCTACTGCCAACAAGCAAAACAGTCTTACACGATTAAAACATTTTAAGATTATTTATAGAAAAGATGGTTCAGCTCCTGGAAATGCTATGTTTTCTGTCAAATTATTTGTTTGCTTCATTAGTAGGAAATCACTTACATTTTAGTTTTAAACTACAGGTTATGGGAATAGTTTATTTGTATTTTGAATTTGAGAGAGATTATCCACATTCACTAAGGTCTTTAACTTGTTATTCCAATGCATCTCAGTTAAGTAGTGATAGTAAGAAATTAGGAAAAAAAATAAAAAATGTTAAATTTTTAATTCTTAATTTGTATAAGTAGTCTGGTTTATGTCAACAGTACTAGGTCTCTTATTTTTTGTAAAAAAAAGAAAAATAATTACAAATATCCCCAAGTAATATGTATAGGAAGACAGATTTTCTATAATGTTATACTTGGTGCTTATCTTGTGTGAGATATACAGTATGTGCAACTGATGACAGATCATAAACATTAAAATTGGCCGGATCTCTTGTTGTTGAGATTCGAATTTAAGTTAAATTTTAGAAGTCTTGAAAAAAAATTAGAGTATCTTTATCCCTTATGGGACATGTTTCTTTGGTACATTGAATCATTGACTCGAGAATACCACTACCATGGCTGGATTTTACAGAGGAAAAATATGCAGTCAGCAGTTTCTGCTATTTTTAAAAAATATTTTTGGAGTAGAAAACAGGTTTTATTTTAAACTGGAACAAGTTAGAGAATGGCATACGTTAATTAAAATAAGTAAGTAAATAAATAGATCCAGAATATAGCATAGACTCCTCTTAAACCAAAACATCTTTTCTGTTTTGTAAATAAAAAGATGTATGCTACCTTTATTAGAGCTCATGGCCATTTATTATTATAATAATGATTTCGAGAAACTTCAACAAAACTCCATGCTAAGAATTAGCTGAAAAATAATCAGCTAAAGAAGGCCAGAGATGTTGCTTCTGTAGCAATTAAACTTTAAGGATTTAATAACTTTTCCTAATTACAATGTGTTTCTAATCTTCATAGGAACGAGTTTTATTTTAACAGGTACTAAAACAGGTATCTGGTGATAATAGATGAGCACTGAAGGTGATTAATCATTGAACCCAAAGCACTTTCTTTCTTTTTTTATTTTTCAGTGTCAGCAAGCCTTGTTTAATAAATGTTCATACACATTCTCACCTAATTCCAAATGTTCTCTGAAACACGTAAATAAGATGGACTTACAAGGTTTGCAAAAGAGAGAATAAGAATAAGAGATAACAATAAACTTTATCCTCCTTAAAATGTAAAATCCTTTGTGACTCTTCAAGGGGAGAAGGAGATACACTTAGAAAATGAGTTATCTTAGATGCTTAATATGGTTTTGTTTCATTCATTTTACCACTTGGTAGAATTGATGTTATAAAGTATTTGCTTTTTATAATCATCCAGTTGGTAACCAGCTTTAAAGGGTTATTATAAATAAATATTTTTTAGGATCAACTTATTTTATAAACTTGTATTTTATTTTAAGGGCATATTACTATGAAAAAATAGAAACATTTTTATTTTAAAGAAAAGCCGAGTATTGAGGGCTAAGACTAATTTTATCCTTGTAGAATTCAGATAAAAGTTGATCTTTATAGTAAATTGTTTTTGTGCTTAAGGGATGACATTTTATCAGAATACAATCAAATTCATGTTTCTTAACAGATCTATAACATCATTTATAATTTGTTAATTCTGTTTTTGTCTTCTTCTTTTTTTTTTTTTTTTTTTTAGTTCTGGCCTATTGTAAGGCAGATCTGGCAGCCAGAGGTTGTATCAGGAGCCATAGAAAGAACTTACTGCTTAAATATCTTCCAGGCAGTCTTATCTTTAATTTTGAATTGATGAATGGGTGTTGCTACCATGTAAGCATATTTAGGTGAAGTTAAGGGAACAAGCCTTATCATAGAGAACTTGTCCCTTTGCTCTGCAAAGCTAAAGTAATTTGGGGCTTATTATTTTGAGAAATTAAAAAGCAAAGTTAATAAGCTTTGCAGTTTATAAAAAAACTACATTTATGGCAACAGATGTTTTAATCCCAGTACCAGAAAAATTAAACTGTAGAACTAAACTACTTTTTAAAACTTGAAAACATATTGGTTAAGTCCCTTTAATACATATAAATTAGGTAAAACATTTTTGGGAAAGGTGGAAGAAACAGCGGTTTCGAACTATTTTAATCTTCTCTCAAGACAAAACTCATTAATTATCTACAGATCGATTTTTAGTTTAAGAATGTGGTATCTAGTACTTATTGTACTAAATTAAGTGACATTAATATGAAAATAGTAGAATCATGGGAAAGTTATTAAAGTTGTAATTTTAAGTTCCTGAAGAAAATAGAGCACTTTACCTCACATATAGAAGATGATTCATAAATTATTAGTGGAGTAATAAATAATTTAATGCATCCATTTTACAAATGAAGAGATTAAAATCAAAGAGCTTATATAAAAATGTTTAAGGGGACAAACAAAGCTAATTAGTAGCAGTAACAATCCAAACTTTAAAGACTTTGGGAAGCCTATGTAAGGACAATTGGATTTTATAACGTTGATATCAGCGAACTTCTAATTATTTAGTAAATTTTTGTATGTAAGAGTTGGTATCAGAGGTTAGCAAAGCAGGCTGTAGGGCAGGGACTGGACCATGGTAGAAATGAGCCCACATTTGCAAGTGTGTGCAGGAGGCCAGACACTGGCTAGTTACTGCATGGGCCTTCCTAAAGAATTTCCAGATTAATTAGTTTCACTTAAAATTTCCTTTCTCTGAACCTGAGCCTATGACTCCAAAACAAACCCAAAAGAGAGGTAGCACCGTGCTCAGAAAACAAAGATGAGTAAAACATCCATCTTTCAGCCAACACGTGTGAGGAATAAAACCAGATGAAATGATTTTGTTTGGCACTGTAGACTAAGGCTGACTCTGTATTAAAGTTTTCAGGGTGAACTGGGGCCAAAGGCAAACATTGAGCACTATAAAATAGGCTTAAAAATGACGATATTCAGTAGTGTGTGTGTTTCATGTGCAGTGTGTATATGTATGAGTGTGTGTTTATGTGTGCATATATGTATGCATATGTGTGTATGCATATACATACAGATATAATACATATATATTTTTAAATTTTAGTGCTCAAAGGAGGACCCCTCGAAGGCACTTACAGACTGATTCAGTTTCACTTTCACTGGGGTTCACTTGATGGACAAGGCTCTGAGCACACTGTGGATAAAAAGAAATATGCTGCAGAGGTAAGATAAGCTTTTTTCCTTTCCAGGGAAAAAAATGTTTGTGAATTGATATGTAGCATTAATTTTGAAAGCTTCATTCTGTAAGTTCAACTCCTACCAAGTTCAACTCCCGCCACTTCTTTTACAAAGGACCATCACAGTTGCCTTTTATAATGTTTAGTTGTGACATTACACTTACGGCTACAAAACTTTCTCTCTCTAAGGATTCCATTCACAAAAAGTAAACACATTCAAATTGGAGAACGTTGTTGTAAGATAAATCTAAAAAGAAAATGTGTGCCTCTCTCTTTCTTTGTCTCAGTGGTTGTTAATAAGATCACTTGCTATTGTACCAAGGACTGAAGTGGATTAGAATTAGAATTAAAATAAAAGGAACATTTTTATTTCCAATTATTCACATTTTTACCTTACTTAGTAACCTTTGGTTATGAGAATTAGGTCACTGGATAAAACCTGTCATTTTTTATTGTGAGTCATCCCTTGTACCTTGTCTCCTACGGCTTTAGCTTCACTTGGTTCACTGGAACACCAAATATGCGGATTTTGGAAAAGCTGCACAGCATCCTGATGGACTGGCTGTTCTGGGTGTTTTTTTGAAGGTTAGTCGGTGGCCTAATTCTTTCTTCCTGTATTTAAGAAAGATCAACCAGACAGAACATTCATAACAAACAGGACATTCTACAAAAGAGGCCAGGAAATGCTTTTGGCTCTGAAGTATTTCCCCTTTATATGTGCTGGTAGTAGTAGAGTTGGAGGATAAAAAGACAACTCGAGAAGTATTGATTTGGTATTATTTAGATATATGAATGTGAAGAACACAAAGAAGTAAACTTCAGATGACTGCTAAGTATTTGTTTTGTTTTGTTTTCATTTAACCTGAAGCTAGACAGTACTATTTCATGATAAACAATGCTAAAGTAAGATCAAGTTCTAGAGCGGGGAAGGATAGTAGCTTGGTACTAGGGAACTTCAGGCAACTGTAGGATGTAGCAGGTTGCACTGCTGTCTAGACAGTTGCAAAGGAGAGTGGAGAAAGGTCTGGGCTGGAGATTTATGAGCCCTGATTCATATTTTGAGGTGGAAGCCATAGATGTCTGTGAACTCATCCAAGGACAGCATGAAGAGGAAGAGAAGGAATCTGCTCAGGGTGTAACGCTGAGAAACTGCAGAATACAAGGCCTTTAAGGCAGGGAAAAATATGTGTAAGTGACTAAAAAGGAATACAGGAATTTGAAAGTCTGGAGGGCTTAGGGACAACCAAAAGAGGAGGGAACTTTAAAAAACAAAGTAAAGACAGTAGTATAAAGTCATGCAAGCAAATTAAAGTAAGGTCAGCACTTGAAGAATATTCTTTATTTTGGCTGTTGGAGGCCACTGGGGACATTTGAGAAGGTGGTTTCAGGAGGACTCTTGGGGCAGCAGAGGCAGCTTGAAGAGTCAGTGAAAGTTGGCGGAGGGGTCTATGGTGTCAATGTCATCAAACTAAGACTGAAGAGTAACTTATGTAAACTGATACTGATGGATGACTTGTATAAACTGATGGATTTAGGTTCACTGTTTGGAGAAATTTTGTGATAGAGCTACCCAAATCAAAACCGGTCTAGTACCAACTGGCTTACAATATCATGTCCCTCGTGTTTTTCTACAGGTTGGCAGTGCTAAACCAGGACTTCAGAAAGTCGTTGATGTGCTGGATTCTATTAAAACAAAGGTAAAATTAAATTTTCTTTCACCTCATTAGGGTACCTACTTTCAATATTTCATTGGTTTCAGAAATTTATTTTGATCAAATTGAACAGTCTTGATGACATGGTATTTGGATGAGCAGTTATTAAAGGTAGAATATTGCTTATATATTTAATTAAGTTTTTATTCTCCAAAAGCTGAGCCTAATGCTGCCATAATCCTAAGACTTTTATTTACTTGATCTTGTTTCCCATTATTTGAACATCTATATGTAAAATCAGAGATTCTCATGACTACAAGGAGGTTGAAAGATCATCTGATCAAATGAGTTATTCATACAGCTAGTGTTTGTTGAGTACTTACTACATGCCAATTGCTTTGCTGACCTGGGAGATACAATAATGAACAAGAGAAACGAGGCCCTGTTTCATGGAGATTTATATTCTTTGACCTCTTTGAATTCATCCACCCTGTTTTTAAATCTTCTCTATGGCATAGGCATAGCTGTATCGAGGTCATTGAATATCTGCTTAAACATGACAGTCACTTGCAGTGATGTGGAACTCATCACCAGTGGCAACTTTGGCTTTATAAAGCTGATCCTCAAATTGAAGTAACATCTATCTTCTGAAATTCTCACTCTTTACTTCTGGCTTGCTCCCCTTGAATTATGTAGAATAAATCTGATTTCTATTCCACATAACTCTACTCTTTCTGGCTCTTCATCTACCCCAAGCTAATTATCTTTAGTTTTCTTTAACTATTTTCATATGACATAGTTCTCTCTTTGCAGTGGCTTTGTCACTTTTCCAGTAAATTGTTCCTGTTTGCTCTCAAAGTGTAGCATCCAGAACTGAATGCAGCTTTTTAGTTCTGAACTAGTCATCAAATAAGATAGGAAGAAAATCAACTCCTCATCAAAAATATTCTAATTCTGTTATTGCAACCTAAACTTGCATCATTTCAGTGGCAGCAGTCTCACTTTAAATACTGGGTGTGACCGGTTTGTGACTTAATGGAAAGTCTAAGGGGTTATGTTAAGGGATAAGATGAAAAATAGACATGAAGATAATAATCAGTTTTTCTTGCTTACACCTGCCAATCTATAATTCCAAGTCAGATGTCCACTGTTAATTTTTTTTCATTTTGTTTGTCACTGAAGATAGAACTTCTCTTAAAAAAAAAAAAAAAAACTTTTCTGGCTATCAGAGGGAAATATACTTATTTGTGTCTTGTATGTTCCTACCTCACTCCCACTTTGTTGACATTATACAGTGTTAACCTGTGTCTTTGCCTTGTTTCAGGGTAAGAGCGCTGACTTCACTAGCTTTGATCCTCGTGGCCTCCTTCCTGAAAGCTTGGACTACTGGACCTACCCGGGCTCCTTGACCACCCCTCCTCTTCTGGAATGTGTGACTTGGATTGTGCTCAAGGAACCCATCAGCGTCAGCAGTGAGCAGGTCAGTTTTCTAAGGAGAAGTCTGTTTAAAGGGGTGGAACATTTAGTCAAGGCAGATGAGCTTGGCTTTTGGAGTCAGACAGGTTTGAAGTTTAATCCCCCTGCTGCTTCTAGCTGTGGAACTAGTGCCTATGACAGTGCTTAGCAAATACACAGCACCTGATCAGTAAATATTTGCTACTATTAACCATAACCAGTTTGTTCGGTCTGTAAAATTGAATAGTTGTTGTGAGGTTACAGTGAGAAAGGTGTCTGTCACCTAATAAATGCTTTTATGAGGAAACTGAGGCTCTGAAAAATGAGATGTCATATTCAAGCTTATATAGGTATCAGCCTACCGCTCACTCACATAAGAGATTTCTTTTATTTTTTTAAATTTTCTTTATTTCTTTCTTTATTTATTTTGAGTTGGAGTCTCACTCTGTCTCTCAGACTGGAGTACAGTGGCCGCTCCCGGCCACTGCAGCCTCAACTGCTGGGCTCCGGCGATCCTTCTGCCTCAGCCTTCCAAGTAGCTGGAACTACAGGCGTGCGCTACCACGCCCGGCTAATTTTTTGATTTATTGTAGAGATGAGGTCTCGCCAAGTTGCCCAGGCGGGTCTTTATTTTATTTAAAGATGTGGGGTACAATTCAGAATTAGGTATACAAGTCATTATACAGGCAAAGTTTGGGCCTCTCTTTTGTCTCCACTTTGCCTGGTTTGAGATCGGGTACCCTTAAGAGCTTTCTTCAGTTTTATTTATGTCAGAAAGCATTTCTAAATCCTGACACAGGTGAGAATCCTTACTTGGAGAATGAGGATCTATTAAAATTCACTGCAGGTTGCTTTAGAGGCTTAGGCCAGATATTCTCACATTTCTAAAACAATGTAGTTTGTGATGTTCAAGTGATTAATGCAGCTTCTAAGTCACTGATGAGTATTCACAGAAGTGGAGGCAAAAGAATTTTTTCTAAACTATCTCTTAGTGCACTGTTAGAATGTAGAAAATGGACAGATTTCACAAGAGGTTGAATCCTGATTAAGGAGAAAGTCAGCAGCCAACAGTATTGAAAATGATAACTATGTGTGTAGTGATAGTGTTATTTAAACCTATAAGAATTTGGACATTTAGAGATGCAACATGCAATAGAGATCATGTTGTCAACCTTCCCATTTCACTGGCTAGAATTATGTTGATAAACAAGCTGAGGTGCAGGCAAATTGAAGTGCTTTCCACTCAGCTTCCTTGTGGCAGAATCAGGTCTGGGAGCAAGGATTCTAGTCCTGTGTTCTCCTTTAGAATATTAATCTAGGAGTGCTCAAACTACTTCACATCTTTCTCTACAGGAAATTCATATCTAACTGGAAAATTACTTGTAGTGCATCAAAGTGGGCCAAAAAATATGATTAATAGATATGTGACTTGAAAATTGACCTTGTAGTCAAAACATATGTTAGCAAGCAAGTGTCTTGAAGTAGTGGCATAAGGAAGGAGTATAATGACTCTTCTTATTTGTAGATGTGGTGTTTGCATTATAATTTCAAACATGAAAGATCTCTTTCTTCCTTCACTGGGAACAATCCAGTTTGAGTCTGACATTTGGAGCTGTTATGACAAATGAATTTATTATGTACACACACACCCATAAGCAGAAATACCATATAGGTAACGGCAATTGAACCTACTCAGTCTCTGTACCCTGAATTTGCCCTTTATTGCATATATTGGCAAAATACTAATAGGGCTGTTTTTCATATCTTATGACATGGAGTCTGGAGGTAGAGTTGTGCTCAGCTCAGGAAACCAGAGCTCTTGCTGGTTCTCTGTGTGATTCTCTTGACTTCACCTTGCCCAATGACAATTTCATCATCAAGGAGGTTGCAATAGCATTTTGAGAATCACATTTAGATAACACCCACCTCTTGAGGAAGAAATGAACACCTCTTCCATTGGTTCCCTAGGAGCGGAGAAGCTTTTCCCTAAAGACCTCTAGCAAACCTTTCCATCTCACTGACCAGAATTGTGTTTCCTGCTCAGTGATCACCATAATTAGTTAAGACCTACAGATTTACCCTCCTGAGGCTTAAAGGGGGAAGACAGATGTCTGTTAACAAGAAAGTATGGGGGGGGATGGATATTAGATAAGCAATATAAATGGATCTGCTAATTCAACTACCTTTATTTTCTATACTCAGGCTTTGTCTATGTGATGCTAAAATAATGAGTCACGTTGACCAATGTGAGAATGCAATTCAATTGGTGGAATAGGGAGGATAAATCAATCATACTGGTTTGATCAAAAAGTTTTATCTGATTGTACTTTATAAACAGATTACTGGGATTCTGTTGTAATGAATCAACCTGAGAAGTCCTTAGAAAGTTTATTTGCATTACAGTAACAACTGGCTGTGTATACTCACAATACACGTGTATGGAAGTTGACTTTGTGGGATTGATGAGGGACTATTACTAAACAAGAAAGATCAGGTTAAAGGCTGTTGATTCGTGGGCTGCCATTTTACTATCCAAACCACCCTTTTTTATTAGATCAAGTATTTCTCAGAGGGAAGGAAGTTCTTACTTTTTGAGAACTTTGAAGAAATGGAAGACTGCTTAAGGGCTGTTCACATCTCAGTGTGGGCCAGGAAACAGAAACACATTTACAAGGGAATAGAAATCCATCAGTGACAAGAGTTTAAAATCCCAGCTTGGGAAAATTCATTCCGAAGTTTCTTTATATTTAAACAGCTCATTCATCAGCCCATGGAGCTTATAGGTCCTGGCCAATGGAGCTAATTGTACAGATGCTGTAGTTTGTCTTACCTGGGGCAGAAAGTAAAACTTTAATTTGGAACTAGGATTGTTATTATTTTCACCTTAGTGGTACAAACATATAGACTTTTGATGTATGATTTTGAAATTAGAAGCTCACTGAAAATTTCCTGCAAAGATGACACCAGCATCTTTGTATGTCTTATACAAATTAGTTTGCTATATGAAAGCATACGTATGTAATATACATGTGATTATATGTTTATTAGGAATAAAATTGAATTTTAGGCATTGATACATGGCACTGTGAATATCGGGGAATGTATTTGAAGAAATAACACAAGCACATTAATGAATTCTATTGTGAGACTTTAATTTTTTATTGTCTTTTAGATGTTGAAATTCCGTAAACTTAACTTCAATGGGGAGGGTGAACCTGAAGAACTCATGGTAGACAACTGGCGTCCAGCTCAGCCACTGAAGAACAGGCAAATCAGAGCCTCCTTCAAATAAAATGGTCCCATAACCCTGTATCCAGATAATGAATCTTTGGGTGTTTCCCTTTAGCTAAGCACAAATCTGCCTTGATGATTTGGACCCCGGCTGCTTTGTGTCTGGTTTTCTAGACCCTCCATCTCTCACCTGGCATGTGTACTAATAAAAGGTGAAGAAGTAGACCAATTGTCATGCTTGACAGAATTACTGTGGCTGGTTGGTGCTTTGCTTAAGGTAGTAGTCTTTCTGTAACAGAGAATATAGTGTAAGAAATAGGAATAAAGTACTTTGACTTTGTTCACAGCCTGTAGAGTGACGAGCACTCACAATTGTTCACTAAAATACTATTTTTAAAACATAGGAAAGTAGAATTCAAATTTACTTCATAAGATAAACTGAGCTACTTAAGGCAAATCAGGTAGTCATCATTCTATGTAATGTAAGTCAGATAAAATAAATGTCCGTAATTCCAAGATGTTATGTGAAAGAAAAGCTTTTAAAATTCTTATATATTTATAGCAAAGTTATCTTAAATATGAATTATGTTGTAATTTAGTGACTTTTGAATTACAGAGATGTAAATGAAGTATTATCTGTAAAAATTGTTATAGTTGTGATACAGAGTATATTTCCATTCAAATAATATATCATAACTTAATAAATATTGTATTTTAGATATATTCTCTAATAAAATTCAGAATTCTATTCTGGGTTATTTTATTGCATGCTGGGCAGTGGGTAATAAAGTAGTGGAGGAACAAATGTCTACTTTTATAATTCAGATTGATTTATTATTAATAGTAAGTCATTCATAATTGGCTGACTCATAATTGAAGACGTCTTCATAAAAGAAAAAACTGGGTTTTTTTGTGTGTTTTTTTTTTGCTATTTGCCAAGTCCTGTTTTTTGTGTATTCTGAGCACTTGTGTGATCCTCACGACAACTCTGTGAGAATTAATTTTGCAAGGGAAAGGATGGCATTAAAAGCAGCAAGGTAGGTAAAGGGGAAGGAAGAGTATCTATGCTCCCAGGAAATAAAATATTTTAAATTCCATTTTATTAGAAAAGAGAATTCAAGTGATAGCTAAAAATAAAAGAATAATTTGAATCTTAGAAAAGTATACTATACCTATTTCAGAGAGGAAGAAGAGTAAATAAATGAAATAAAAGTCTCTTACTATTTATTGTGCCTGTTCCGGATACCTGGCTAATGAGATGTTCTGGAAACCCAAGTTGAACACATAGCTCAGATTCTACATTTCAGGGACTAAACCTATTGTGACTTTAGATAAAAAATTTTCTAAACACATTTACACTCTCACCTGCTTTTTAAAAGAATTATACTGAGTGTTATATAGGAGTCAGATGATTGTTTTGCATCCCAGCTCCTCCCAACCTCTCTGGACCTAGGTATAAAGAGAGAATAATATCCAAAATTGCAGTTCTTTCTTTACTACAACTCATCTCCTCTTCCTTAAGACCACACTCATTTACAGTCTTCCATTTACTGGTTGGCAACAAAAACCTGCCATTAACAGACATCTCAATCTAGTCTGACTTAAGCAGTATTTTTAGGTTTTTGTTGTTGTTGTTGTTGTTTTGTTTTTAGTGACAGAGTCTCACTCTGTAGCCCAGGCTGGAGTGCAGTGGCATGATATCTCAGCTCACTGCAACTTCAAACTCCCGGGCTCAAATGATTCTCCCTTAGCTTTCCAAAGTGCAGGTATTACAGGCATGAACCACCGCACTTGGCTTTTGTAGGTCTGTTATCCTCCCTCACACCAGTCCACACAGATAGTGCCTTGGTGACTGGGAAGAGGACCCTGGATCTGCACGGTGTCCCCTAGATCCTTGTTATCCTCTATTGTGGAGTGACTGACCCTAGGTGAGCCCTTACCCCTCCTGTGTCTGTTGATGCGAGGCCTGTTTCATCCAACCTTTGGAGGTATCTCCAGCTGAAGGTTTAAACCCACCATTGTCTCCAGTTGCAAAGTCCTATACCCTTCTATTATGACCCTGGGGAAGGGTCCAGGTGAATGTTGTTTCCAGAAGGAAATAGTAAAAGGGAAGCCTTGTATCTGACCCATGTCCAGTTTCCTTGCTTTTCATCATCACATGGCTTTGACCCTGAAAGACTGGGCAGAAACCGGGATACTGGTACCTGATGTCTTTGCCCATTTCCTCTTCCCTCCTTCCTCCTCTACATACTGGGGCAGAAAATGTGGGCTGTCCCTGTGTGGCAGTGGATTCACTTATGTGTTATTTCCGTCTGAAAGTGACATTCACGTGGACTTTTTCCCAGGGTCATGATGGCAGGCAAAATGCGCAGAAAGAAAAGTGATCTCACAATAGGGGAAGAGCCATCAGAAACTATTTCAAAATTAGTACCCACATTATACCTAGCAATATGCTGCTGTCAGACTTAAGTGAGATTTCTTTAGCCCACTTGAAGAAATCTAGAATAAGTTTAACTTGTGTTTCTCTCCCTTCTCTTCCATCTCCTCTCTGTCCCTGACCCATACCTACATTATAAGTGATATATAGTGCTTCCTTATGTTTAAGAAAAGTTAGCATCATTAATTTACATCTTTCTTCTCTTCTCTTCTCTTCTCTTCTCTTCTCTTCTCTTCTCTTCTCTTCTCTTCTCTTCTCTTCTCTCTCTCTCTGTTTTGTTGCTGTTGTTGTTTGGTTTTTTTTGTTTTGTTTTGTTTTTGAGATGGGGTCTAACTCTGTTAACCCAGGCTAGAGTACAGCAGTGTGATCATAACTGAATGTAACTTTGAACTCTCAGACTCCAGGGATTCTCCTACCTCAGACTATCCACAATGTGCACAACAATGACTGACTTGGTATTTTTAACAATTTGTTGTATGAAATGAAACAAAAGAGAACTCTGAAAGCTCTGATTCTGAAAAATTCATGTTCCACAAATAGAAAAATTATTTCTTTTATATCTATGACACAAAGATGGTACCTTTGTGGAACTTGAAAGGAGAATCTCACCATACTGGCTTGAGGCTGACTGCAGCTCATCTGATGGAACATTCTGTAGAGCACATGGTACCTCACTAGCAAGGATTTGTCTTATTGCCTGGGAAAAAAATTAGGAAGAAAAGGGGCCCTCAGCTGACAGGGGCCTGCAGGAGCATGTGGAGAGAGTAAATCTGGCACAGTCCTGGCATCCTCCACCCTCCCGGCAAGGGCTCCAGACGTGTGAAGATTTCCTCCACTCCCCTTTGGTCTTTGGGAGAAGGTTTGTTCCTGATGTTTTTAGAGAAGGTATTGTTCTTGGTCATTTTCTTGGAAGAATGATTCCGGCTTGATTGGCAGAGGGCAATGTGCCCTCCCAGAAAGGGTCTGTCTACTACTCAGTTACTGGGCTATGTTTCCCCTGTCCTCACTACATCTGTGTTTCTCCTTTCTAAAAATTTTAAGCTGTGTACTTTGTGGTGTGAAGTCTTTCATTCTCAGAAATTTCTCATAAGCACAATGATACCTTTCAGCCCTGAGGCCTGTGCATGGGGCATGTGTAGAATTTCAAAATAATTTTTAGTGTGTGTTGATACACACACATTCACACATAGATAGTGGCTGGCAACATATGTATTTATGATGTGTGAGATACTTTACATAAGGCTGTGTTGGTAAGCTACCAGGTTCCTTCAGTAGGCAACAGGGAAGTAGGATTCAGTATTACATCCCTTATTACATCATCTCCTAGCCTGTACCTTCAAAACTAGAGAGAGAAAATTCAAATATTGCAGAACAATGTAGGCTGAAGTTGTCACAGGGAGAGGAGAAGTGCAATTTTACAGCACACAGTGTACAGTATTTCATGGCTCAAATCCCTATTCACCACTCTCTTCCCTTCTCCCTCAAGGACTCTGAATCTCTCCTGGCTACAGTCCCCTGTCCCTGGAGCCTCATTTTCTTCTCTCTTTTGAACACACTGTAATTTAGTTCCACATTCCCTGCCTCCTCCCTCCCAATACACACATACACACACTCACAAGTGCACTTAGGGACACATGCACATATGAATGCTTGGATACACATGTATACATGCATACCCACGTATCTGTCTCTCAATACTATACTATGTTTAAGCATGGTAAAAGCTAGCAAAAGGAAACTTCTTCCAGTTTCAAGATCTCTCCATAAAGGTGGCAGGAGAATTACTAATATTTACTTTTCTCGTCACCAATTATTTTTGTATTCTCTCTCATTTTCTTGACACAATAAAGTAAAAATGGTTCCCATTTTACAGATGAAGACTTGGAGCCTGAAAGAGGCTAGGAAACATGCCCAAGATCCCACAGACATGTAGAAAAAAGACGATGCAACCGCAGCTTTAGTTTTCACGCCCTTTCCACTATATGAAGGATGACACTGGATGGCCCAGGGCCTGTTCTTTAACAGTATCAAGGCCTCACCCCTTCTCTGCCCTTTCAATAAATTACTGGTTCTGAGGGCCAGACTACACAGAACAGGGCTCACCAGACTGGGCTGGTCTTGCAAGGGGAATTTGAAAATGTACACTGAGTCAGGCTTTGCACAGTGCCTGCATCAGAGCAGAGGTCCAACTTCTTCAGTAGAGATTGCTGAGTGAATGGATAAATGTGTTTTAAAATCAAATGCCGTGCAAAGGGATGGATATTGGTGACGGTCGTACAACAATGTGAATGTACCTAATACTACCAAGCTGTAAACTTAAAAACTGTTAAAATGGTAAATTTTATGCTATATGTATTTTATCACAAATTTTTAAAAAGTCTAATGTAAATTACTTTCAAATTATCCTCTGTTTTATTTTTTTCACATCTTTGCTGTCAGTTGAAAAAGGCATGTTTTGCACAAAATGAACAGATATTTATAATCTAACTTTAAAGATGGATACATTCTTAAATAAAATGTGGCACCAACATGATCTGGATTTAAGGGTGGCAAATGTTGTGGTTGACCACAATGGGTTCTGGAATTTGATTGTCTGAATTTAAAGCCTATTTTTTTTTTGTCTCTTAGCTACATGAACTGAGTTTAGTTATTTAATCTCTTTAATTCTTTTATTCTCATTTGTAAAATGAGGATTATAATACTAGCTAACACATAAGATTCTTGTGAATGAATCCAGGTAAAAGACATACTATTGTGCTTCAAAAGCATTAGAAAATATTAACTATGATTAGCAAGTCTCCAAATGTGACTAAAAATGAAAAGTTGTCAGTATCAGTCCAACTCAAACCAGGCTGCTGTTTGCAAACAGCTATGATAACTTCATGTATTATCTTTCCCCTAGGTATCAGAACACCATCCAAGCTGCATTCTTAAGTAATTTTCCCAATAAATCATGCCTGTCCTGATTATTCTGTGAAATATTTCTAAGTATAGAACCAGGTAAAT
This sequence comes from Carlito syrichta, assembly GCF_000164805.1. Lineage (NCBI taxonomy): Eukaryota > Metazoa > Chordata > Mammalia > Primates > Tarsiidae > Carlito > Carlito syrichta. Next base: position 497,337 of record NW_007252288.1, on the reverse strand, counting down.
TCTGGATGGATAAACAACAAACATTTTCCTCATTTGCTTCAAAATCTGGAAAGATTTGATACAGGAAGGTAAAATCCAGTTGTCTTTCTATTGTATTGCCTTCCACAAAATACATTAAAGAGTAAATATTTTAAAATTTTTATTCATCAAGTGAGCCACATTTGAATTCTTCCCAGTGAAACATGTAGAAATATTCCGCTTTTCCTGGGCAAGGTAGATACAAACTTTACTATTCCAAGATTACGTTCCTCCTCTTCCTTCCTCCTCTTCCTTCCTTCCTTCCTTCCTTCCTTCCTTACTTACTTCCTTACTTCCTTCCTTCC
>NW_007252288.1:419860-496993 GCF_000164805.1 Carlito syrichta | reverse complement strand
TTCCCATCTCCTCCTCCTCCTCCTCCTCTTCTTCTTTTGGAGTTAGGGTCTTGCTGTGTCACTCAGTGCAGTGCTGCCGATCATGGCTCACTGCAGCCTCAACCTCCTGGACTCAAGCAATCCTCCCACCTCAGCCTCCTGAGTAGCTGGAACTACAAGCATGTATCACCACACCCAGTTAATTTTTTTTCCCCCATGTTTTACAGCGACGATGTCTTGCTTTATTGTTCAAATTCCTAGGTTCAAGTTATCCTCCCACCTCGGCCTCCAAATTTGCTGGGATTACAGGCATAAGCCATGGCACCCTGCCCCTTTTCTTTCATTTTTGCTTAAATTTTTATTTTTTTGAAAAGGAGATGATTAATCTATTTCTTCATCCATTCTCTGTAGATAATAAAGGTACCTCCTTGGTATTGTTTTGAGGATTAAATAGATTTTTTTTTTTTTTTTTTTTGAGTTAGAGTCTCACTCTATCGCCCAGACTGGAGTGCAGTGGCCACTCCCAGCCACCGCAGTCTCGACCTGCTGGGTTCCGGCGATCCTTCCGCCTCAGCCTTCCAAGTAGCTGGAATTACAGGCATGCGCTACCACGCCTGGCTGATTTTTTGATTTATTGAAGAGATGAGGTCTCACTGCCCAGGTGGGTCTCGATCCCGTGGGTTCAGGCAATCCACTCACCTCAGCCTCCCAAAAGCACGGGATTACAGGCTGAGCCACCGAGCCCTACTGAAATAGATCATTTAGATAAAACTCTTAATACCATGCCTAATTCAAAGCAAGTGCTCAAAACATGCTATCTGAAGTTATTAAAAATTCATTGATTCAACTATGCAGGAATCCATTTCACAATGTGGCCATTGTAATTTTTCCAGACTTCTGGAAATTCATAACCAAATAAGTGAATATATGGCAGCCTCCAACAACCACACTGAGATTTTTCTCTTCAGAACAAATTTGCTCATGCAGCAAGCCTCGTGGAATGCCTGATTCCTCTGGAAATAGCTCAAGGAATATCCACTCCAAATGAATGCCATCCTGCAGGAAAATGGTTTCTTAACTGGAATGACAGACCCTGGAATGAGTTTGTGAGGACACAAGTACCTGATGCCTTCCCTGGTGCAGAGATAGAACTGTTAGGCTGATAGTCTCCACCCTTTATTTTTTCAGCTGATCTTGTAGAGTTCAAGAAGTCCTTTTCTTGGGGCACTCCCAATCATTTTTACCACCTTTTCACTGTGCTAGTGGGCAAGCACTTCGGTGTATTGGCTCAGTTTTCTAGTCTACCTCTTAGGTAAATTTACTGAGTAACTACAAAATGGATGCTATAGCCATGAATCTACAATTTGTGTTTTTAAATAATGCCACCATCCTTAAAAGAATTAATTTTATATGTATATCAAAGACAATAGATGGGCTTTAAATGTACACTAGTAATACTGCTACTTCTCTATTTGCATACAAATCAGAAAATGTTTTCATTGATGCTTACATTTTTGGTGCTCCTATTCTACCTGATAGACTCGCAAGTAAGTTTGATCTGCAAAAGAGTCTTTCTCTCCAAATATTTCTTCAGATCTGAGAGGCTCATACATTTATTCCAAAAACATTCCTTGGGGAATACTTCCTTGGTTCACTATTATGGCCTGGTGATGAAGCAGGATTTAGACACACTTCTTGTGGGCAAACTCTGTTGGTGATGGTTCCCTGATAGGTCCCTGGTTCTGTGTCTTTCCTCATTCCTGCTACCTGTGAGAGTATGGGAGGTCTGCTATTGCCATGGGGGCTGGGGAACTCACTCGCATCTCTGGTAGCACAGTCAACCTTGCTTCCAGCCAAGCCCTCAGTCTCATGGCCTTAGTGTGTACCTCCTTCCACAGCCTGAAGGTTGTGGTGCTTTTGAAAAAATGCAGGCACAGTGTGGGATCACTTGCTATCTCTGCGTATTATATTGGCTTTGAGTGTCTGTGTTCCCAAATACTGTCAGGCACAGTTTTTTCGCCACCCACACAGACACATACACACACACCAGAGTCTCCAGGGTGCTCCCACAGCATGGGTCCTATTTGGTCTTCATGTTAGGGATTACTTGGGGTCCAGACTCCATCTTCCCTGTTGGTGCTTTTCCTGTAATGGAGCATTCTGTTTATAATCATGTGCTACCCCAGTTTATGGGTTTTTACAGACTTGAATCTCAATTAGGTCAGTGTTCCTGTCTCTTTTCAAGGCAGGCAGATTTTCAGTTCTTATATAAACTAATTCTATTCTTCTAATAGACACATGGAATATTGTGTAACTCTGTTCCCTCTCAGCATATAAGCTTAACATTCTTATGGATTCATTGTATGAGAGGGGATCCCTAACTCACTCATCGACAGCAGTTGACTATCTGTATTAGCTTACTAGGATATCTGTAACAAACCAAAAGCTGACTGTCTTAATAATTTATTGTCTTGCAGTTCTGGAGCCTAGAGGACCAAGATCAAAGTGTTGACCAGGCCTCTGAAGGTGCTAGGAAATGATTTGCCCCAGACCTGTCTTCTAGCTTCTAGTAGTTACTTGATTTGTGACAGCACAACTCTAATTTTCACAGGGCATTCTCCCTATGTATCTGTGTTCAAATTTTCTCTTTTTATAAGGACATCAGTCATATTGGATTTGGGACCCATCCTACACCAGCATGAGCTCATTTTGACTAATTATATCTGTAATGATTCTATTTCCAAATAAGGTCACATTCAGTGGTATTGGGGGTTAGAACTCCAATATTATCCTGTTTTTTGAAAGAGACAGTGTGACACAATTCAACCCATAACACCATCCAAAATGTCTTTACACATACGATTTGTATTATATGACACAGTAAAGTTATATTCTTCACCAATTTCTAAACATTCCCTATTTGGGCCTGCACTCTATTTACTATGCTTCCTACTAAAGGAGTTTGTGACATATATATGGCAAGTTTTAATGACTGCAACAGAAATTCAATATAAAATTTAAAAGAAAGAAAAATCACAACTTAGAGCCTCATGTGCTTATATTATATGGAATATGTGTCTTTCACAACAAGCAGGATTTTTTACAGAATATTTGTGTAGATGTCAAACTGGAATTATAAACACTATCAAGCTACAGGCATGCTCCTGATATCTTCAAATATATTTTGTTACAAACTTTCATTTTTCAGAGAGCAATGTGTCTCTTGCCCTATCCTATGTGTCACCAGCACATTTGTTATGCTAAAGTTAGTTATCAGATTCATTCTTTAACAGTGAGAGCAAAGCTACTTCTACACATGTCGGAATATGACTTATTGTTGTCAATGTATCAAATTTCTATAATCTTTAGATAAAACAAATTTCTAACAGTTTTGTTAGCTGACAAACATTAGTACAAAGTATGCATAACTAGGATTTTGGGTCAACTCATTGACTCTATGAGGAGAAAACAATTCACTTTCAAACTTTTTTCTTAAGTGTCTAATATTCTGGCACATCTGAACTTCAAATATCATGTTTGTTTTTAAAAGAATCAGGAATCCTCACTTCATATAATTTTTCTTTGATCTTCAAAGACTGGAATAAATGTGTAAGAATTGTACTAAAGAGGCCTCTGGGCAGAAAGTTAGCCAAATGCCTTGTTGTTAATGCAAATTAATGATTAGGTTAGAGATTTTAGGGAACAATGCATTCCCAGAATGATCGTCTTGCCAGACCTCCTTCCAACTCAGGTTGTCTCCACAGTTTCAGGAAAGTAGTGCTCTGTTGTTCTCTGAGCACCATTAACCACTTATTTATTGGATTTATCCCAAATTTGAGACCCAACTCAAATTTGGGCTAAGAAGTGGCTTAAAATAAAGACTTCTTAAAGAAACAATAATGAATAGGTGAGTCTATTGGGCAGACTTCCTTTATAAACAAGACTGGAGGCTACAAAGAGGATTATTTGACAGAGCAAAGAAAACAAAATAGCACACAGAGCTTTAAACACAATGATCACAAAACTCACAGGATAAGAAAAGGAAAAGGCATGATCTCTCAGACAACTTTTTGTTTCTGTTTATGTAAATTCTTAGCCTCTCATCTCTTAAAGTGGCCTAACTACAAGAAGGAAAGAATTATTTCCTTCTTGTAATCCGAAGTGCTCACATGCTTAATATGAGATCACTTTATTTTCATGAATATATATTGAGCTTTCCACCAGTAAGTGCTGGGCTCTGCACTGGAGATGTTCAGTATACCCGGAGTGCACAGGAGAAATTTTTAAAACTGTAAATAGAGTAGCAATACTATACTGAGTTTTTATCTCTGTGTTCCATAAAGACTGTGATTGCAAACCCATTTTAAATCAGTGTACAAGGATTTCTTTCCTCATGTGTCATGCGCCCATGAATGTCACATGACAAAAGCAGTCATAGCCAAGGTGGAATGAAACATTGTTCAATAGAACTCTAAAATTTTCTACATAATGTCATTGTTTTTCTTTTTCAGAACAAACTTGAGCAAGAAATATCGTGATAGGTCACAGATGATTCACAAAGTTTTTGCTAACAAGAATGATGTGATCATATTTAATTGTTGAAATTAGAATTTGGTTAGATCATATATTGATTATTTAGTACTCTTATGCTATTTTAGGGAATTAGCTTCCCTGAACCTTAATTTTACCATCTTAAAAAATGTAGCTAATAAACTTGAGACCTTTTGTGAGAACTGAAAAAGATAATGCATTTTTATTAATTAATTAATTAATTAATTAACTTATTTATTTATTGAATTGGACTCTTACACTGTTGCCCAGGTTGCAGTGCAGTGGCGCACTCATGGCCACTGCAGCCTTGACCTGCTGGTCTCAGGTGATCCTTTCACATCAGCCTTCCAGGTAACTGGGACTATAGGCATGTGCCACAATGCCCAGGTAATTTTTTGATTTATTGTAGAGATGAGGTCTCAGCAAGCTTCCCAGGCTGGTCTCAAACACATGGACTCAGGCAGTGTTCTCACCTCGGCCTCCCAAAGTGCCGAGCCGTAAACCACTGAGCTTGGCCATAGATAATGAATTTTAAAGTATTTAGCATAGGGTTGGCACATGACTGATGAATAATTGTTCATTTATTTCTTTTGCTCCCTTGCTCCCTTCCCTTCTTCCTTTCAATTTTTGTTATCAATACAATTGCTTGTTTCTTAAAATTTACTCTCCGGTTTTACATCAAGAATCACATCCCCAAACCTAAATGACAATATATTTTATTATTCTGAGTCACCGCTTTATGTTACGCTCATTTCCTGTATCACATATGCTGGCTGACCTTAAATACAAACCAAAGAGTAATCCTTTTCTTGGTGTGTCGTGTATAAGTTTTCATACGAACTATGGTGAAACCACTTTTAGCTCATCTCCTTCTACAATGAAGTATCTTATGTGATTGGGATATTAGAACCCAAATTATACAATGTACGGTGAGTTCTTCCTTGTGACATGTCATGGATCGCCTCGGTCCTATGACTTGTGCCATGTTTCAACATTCTTTGGATCACTCCCAGTTATCTAGTATTCCCAGACCTCTTCGCAGGGAATTGGCAGCATCTTAATATTAGGCAACTTTCTAAATGATGATAACAATATTATCTTCTCAAAATTTAAGAAACAACATTAAGTGAATATTTAGAAAATACTCTTTAGATATAAATCAAAAAAGTATATTTGGTTAAGAACTTGTCAGAACATTTGTGGTTCAAAGTAAGGATCTGCCAGCTTGCTCTCTGTGCATACCTGGGCAAGTTACATCAACCAGTTCAGCTATAAATCCATGTCATTGTTCACAGCAAATCTGCTCAGAAGCCTCTATACTTGCTGTCTCAACTTCCTCATTCCTTCTCTCCCTGGCTCACTTTAATCAGCATTTTGTTTCCACTAGCCATTGATACGGCACTAATTTAAGATCACCAAGACCTAAACACAAAGATCACAATGAGACATAATGAAGAAAATGCTCCCTTCTGTATCCTCATCCTACTTGACATTGTGATGCATTTGGTACAGTTGAGCACCCTTCCATTTTGTGTGTTTGTTTAACATTTTCCTCAGTTTGCTCCAATCACTAGTTTTGCTCCCAGTTTGCTGCCTACCCTTATTAGCCTCCTTTGCTGGCTCCTCTTTCTTTACCAGACTTCTAGTTGATGGAGTTCCCAACAGACCTGCTCCTCTGGCTACATTTTCTACCTGGGTAATCCAGGACTTCAGCTTTAAATGCTGTCTGCATTTTGAAGACTCCCACATTTTTATCTGAGACCTCTCCTCTGAACCACAGCCTCTCATGTCCAACTGTCTATCCAACTTTGTCACTTGGATGTCTAAAAGGCATCTTAAATGTTAAATGATCAAATAGACCAATTGAGCCTGTTTCTACAATCTTCTCCATTCTCAGCTTAATCTAGGTGACATCTTTCATTCAGTTGCTCAAGCCAAAAACTTAGAAATCACTTCAGACTTCTCTTTCATTAACACTCTTCATGCAACCCTTGGTCAACCCATCATTCTATTTTCCTTGGACTATTGAAATAACATCTCAATATGCCTCTCTGCTTTTACTCAGGCACTCAGGCTACTCTGTGGTTTGTTTTCCATACAGGAGCCAGAGTTATCAATCTAAAGCATAGATCACGTGATGGCTCACATCCGCAATCCCAGCACTTTAGGAGGCCGAGGCAGGAGGACTTCTTGAGCCCAGGAGTTCGGGACCAACCTTGGCAACATAGTGTGATCTCATCTCTACAAAAAAGAAAAAAGTTAGCCATGTATGATGGTGGGTGGTGCTTGTAGTCCCAGCTACTCAGGAGACTGAGGAGAAAATTGTCTGAGTACAGGAGGTCAGGGCTGTCGTGAGCCATGAGCATGCCACTGTACTCCGACCTGGGCAACAGAGTGAGACCCTGATTCGAAAAATAATAATTTTAAAAAATCTAAAGCATAAATCAAGTCATATATTCCCCTCCATGGAATCTTTCAATGGCTCTTCATTGAACCAACAAGGAAATCCAAGCTCTCTACTCTACTCTCAAGGTCTCACTTGCTCTGGCTTTAGCCTTTCTCTTTAAATACTTTACCTCCCTCTCTTCCCCTGTCTTAACTCATTCCAGTGCTTCAAGGGCTTATTGCTTGCTATTCCTTCCCCTTGGAACGTTTTCCCTGAGATTTCCAAACAACTGCTTCCTCTCATTTGAGGACTCAGCTGAAATGATGGTATAAAAAACAAACAGAAAAACACCTTACCTTACTCTGTCTGCCTCCATAACTTTCTTGTATATATTTTATTTTATTTTCTGCAAAGCACCTACTGCTGTTTGAAATGATTTGTTTCTTTGTATGTTTTGTTTATGGTGTTTTTCCTCTACCTACATATGCAAGAGCCTTGTATCACCAGCACCCAGAACAGTGTATCTGGCTCATGACAGGGGCTTCCTGCATGAATGTTGTTGGCTGGCTGACTGGATACTTTCCTTCTCTGTAAGGTCAACAGTAGCAGTACATCTTAGGATTATTTATACAGTGCTTAACTGTACTTTAGATAGATGCTCAGTAAATTTGTTAGCCATAGTTATTTTTAAAATTTTGATTTTAGTCTCGAAAATTAGCTATCCCTTAACTATTAGCAAATGCTACCTAATGCTGAATGAGGAGGGGTGAATTAGACATTCTCATAAATTGCTGATAGAAATGTAAATCCTCTTAGAGAGTACTTGGGCTCTGTGAGGCAAGACTTTAAAACCTGTTAGGAAGGGCCTTAGTAATTTTCATATCCTTTGACTCATAGATCCAAAGAACATATATCTATATTTTCAGAAAATAACTTGATAAAAAAGTTACTCATTCATTATAATTGTATAAATAGGGCAATAGCTAAATACAATATGGTTATACAATTTATATAATAATATGAAAATTTAAGTACATATATCCCTAAAGTAAAAACTTACATAAACTTTTACTGTGGGACATGCCTCTTTATCAAATAAAAATCAAATTAAAAAGTGAGAATAGAAATACATAAACAGTGGTACCAATATTTTGGTGCTTTGGCTGATATTTTTCTTTTTCTCTAATTTACAACTTTCTTCAACTATTTATATTTTATGAGTATATGATTTTAAAAGCACATATTCATATTAATTTTAATTAAAGTAGTTTTTTGGCTCAATTTTATATGTCTAGTAATCTAGATTATGTTTGTCAACTGTTTAAAAAAATCTTTAAAGTGAAAAAATATAAAAAAAATCAAGATATTATAAATACCCATATTCTTCCCATATTCTATTAACAGCTATTAATATTTGACTGTTTTTGATGTCTTTTCTCCTCAGTTATTAATTTAAAAAATAATACCAGTAAGATTTGTATATATGCAGGTCATATTTTTCTGTTGATTCTTAGGTATCGTTTCACCAATATTTATAATACCACTTACTTTATAGCTATTATCAGTCAAGTACGTTCAGGACCTCTAATTAGATTATTCTTTCTGGACCCTTGATTTTGTTAGGAAATCTTTGCCTCATCCTTGTCTGACATACTTTCTCATTCACTGTTACATTCACCTCAAATATCTACCTATAAAAACCTCAACCATGCCATGACCCTTTCCTTTCAATTGACAACTTTACCTTCTACTTCAGTGAGAAAATAAGGGCCATTAGGCATAAATATCAACTTTCTTCCCCATCACCAAAGACTGATATACACCTGATGTGAACCAGTAGCCATAAATGCATGGGTTGTTGGCATCAGTTTGTTCCATATGATCGATGTCCAAGTCAAACAGATTAACGTCTGTCACCACTTCAAAATTTATCATTATTTTTACTCATCTTTGTTTCTGTCTCTTGTCTCAGGAAAAGAATTTTTTTCTCTTCTGCACAAGCTAACTTCTCTATTTCACCTCTTCATCATTTTGCATTGATAACTATCCTGCCTTCCCCTCTATCTTCTATTTTTTCCTTTCGCTGTGTATGTGACATACTCAAACACTCCTCATCACTAAAAACAAACCAACAAAATCCACCCATGAAGTCTTTATGCTAATTTTCATTAATGGAAAATATGGAGGTAGAGGAACTGACTGATTTTATTGAGAAATTCAAGGCATGAAAACAAACAGACAGACAGGAGGGGTTACTTTAGATTGCAAGAAACTTAAAAGAGACATGACAATCAAATACATTATATGAAATATGTGTGAATCCTGATTCCAATAAGGTAATTATAAAAGGACACTTTTGGGGGACAATGGAAGAGTTTTGAATATGAATTGAGTATAGGGTATAACAAGTAGTTATTGCTAATTTTGTTGGATATAATAATGGTGTTATATGTATGTGAGAAAAGTATGCATTGTTAAAGAAGCATAGAGAAGAATATGGAGATTATATTGAATCCATAATGTCTAGGATTTGTCATAAAATAATTTGGGAAAAGAGAAAGAGAAAAAACAAATGTGGTAAAAGTAACAACGGGATTGTTGATAACTGTTTACTCTGAATGTATTAGAATGGTTCATTTTACTATTGTTTCTACTTTTGTGTATACTGGAACTTTTTAATTCAAAAAGTAGTTTTAAAAAAACTATATGAACAAGTATGTTTCCTTTAACCTCATTTTCCTTCAAAGTTCATTCTCATCTCTCTCCCCTTCTCTTGACATTTTTAGAAATAGCTGTCTAGCTAACCACCTCCGCTTCCTTGTTTACCCTACAGCAATATGACTTTTATGCACACAATTTTTCTGAAACTGCTCTAGCAAAAGACTTCTTACATCTCTGTCTTCTTCTAATTCATTCTCCATTCTCACCGCCAGAGCAAAAGAGGCTGTTTTACCTACAGAGGTTGAGGGAGACAGGAAGCAGAGTAGAGGAGGGTGGGTTCTCCTCAAAAAACTGTCACTATGAACTGCCTGCTTTGTTCACAGATACAGTTGATATTCAAAAATGAGACAGTGGTTCCAGAACAGGCCACATACACCCCGTACACCTCCCACCCCGATGCCAAAAATCTTTGGATGATTAAGTCCCTTGTATAAAATGGTGTAGTATTTTTATATAACCTATGCACATCCTCCTGATGCTTTGAATCAGCTCTAGATAAGAGTAATTGCCAACTGCAAGCACTATAACAACCTTCACTGGAACAAAGTCCTTCACAGGACTTGTATGGGTCTCCACACCAGTCTATGGGAACAGTTTGGAAATCTTGTCACAGTAACAAAATAAGTCCCTAAATAAAGATCAAAATCTTCCTGGAGGCTGCTCAGGCATGGCAAAATTAACTTCAGCTTTTCATTCCCTGGGACATGTTCACTGTGCTTTGTTCCCCACCGCTGCTAGCATTCTCCAGGTCTTCCTACTGTAGGCCTTTCCTTACACTGTCCTCTTATCCCTGCACCCTGACTGCTATCCTGTTCTCTCCTCTGGTCACCAGCTCCATCAGAGTTGAGCACAATCATAACTTTCTCAGGAAGCCTGTCTTCCCTAAGCAGACAATTACTCTTATAACCAAAACTTAATTGCTTGTTTTTCTCTGTGAAAGCCTCATTGTCTTTTGTATAAATTCTCCAGTTGGCCTTCTGCTCATTTCCCAAACATTAGAGATTTTGAAATAGCCTTTTTCTGTATTTCATGTTCTGTCAACATATCTATGACTTCAGTGGTCATGTGATGACTCATCTGAAATCCTGACCCTCACAGTCCCTTGATTTCCTCATTTCCAAAGATCTTTGCCTTCACTTGACCTCAGTCCCACATAATCAAACTTTCATCCAGGACATTTTCCCCAACCCCAGATTAACTACTATTAGAAATCTTCAATTCCAGTATCCTACTCTGGTCATAATCTCAAATGTGCCCAATTCTTATTCTTGACAAAATGTATGGGCTATCTTCAGTCTTCATCTTATCTGACCCCTTGGTAGCATTTGACAGTGCTCCCCAATTTTTTTCTTATAAAAACTCTTACCTGTCTTGTTTATCATAAAAATCATCCCTCCTGGTCATTCTCCTATCTCTTTTCTCATTCCTTCTTACTATTATACATGGCCTTTTCCTCTGCCTCACAAACCGTTGCTTCTCCAGTTTCTGTTCTTACCCACTGCTTTTCTCATTCAGCAGATCTTTCTGAGTGATTTACATGATTTCAGCAACTCCCATATGAAGTTGACTCTACCTAATCTATCTGTCTGTCTATCTTCTACTATCTTTCATCTATCCTATCTCTATCTAGTCTATCTTCTATCATCTGTCATATCTATCTCTCATTTATTTCTATCATCTGTCATATCTACCTATTTTCTATCATCTGTTTTAACTTCTACCATCTATTATATCTATCTCCCCTTTAACATCTGTCATGTAACCTATCTGTCTGTCTGTCTGTCTGATCTATCCTTGCAATCTTGACCTCATAGCTGGGATATAACCTTGCATAACCAAATGCTTACTGAACATCTTCACTTGAATGCACCACAGACTTCTCAGACTTTACAAGTCTCACTCTCAACCCCCAAGACCTTTTCTGCCCTGACCTGCTTTTCCTCCTGGTTTTCTTGCTTATTTCATGGCACAGTCACCCCAGTCAGACACTTGTGAATCACCATGAACTCCTCCTACTCCCTTCCCTCTACACATCCAATTCATCACTAAATGAATATTCTACTTCCTAAGTAGTTAGAGTCAGTGTCATTTTATCTAACTGATATGACTGTCTTCCTTCATTTACTCAGTTTCTCTCACCTGAAATATTACAATGTCCTCCTATCCTTGTTTGCGTCCCTCTGGTCTTACTTATTCTCAAAGGAATGCTATGATAGCCTTCTATCTCCCTTTCATCTTGGAAAGTTTTCCAATTCATCTTCTATACCGTCACTAGCATGACCTATTTAAAATGCAACAAGTTACTCCCTGCCTAAAACTCTTCAAAATGTTCCTGTTTTCCACAAGATAAAGATCAGATCCTGAAGTAACACACACACAAGACCACCATGATCTACCACTACCATCATGGCCAAGCTAGCCTTTTATTAGTAGGAATATCAAGCTGCTTGCCATGCCCATCCAATCCGTTCCATTCTCTGTCTCTCACTACCGTTGTCCCAGACTATATTCTCAGATTTTCTAGTTGTATGCTATTGCAGAAGTATTCTGACTTATTATCACCTGCCAATATCATCCCACATGCCAATTGATTTGGCAGACAGCTGCACAATCGCTTTTTCTAATGTGTTGATCTACACCATTCTGCTCAATAACTTGGTTAACTCACCGGTCTTTTTAGAATGTATTCATTCATTAACCCATTTAGTCAACAAATGCTGAGCATCTAGCATATTCCAGGCATTGCTGAAGTTCTCAGCACCATGGGCCTGTCTATTCTAGAACCGACTTATACTTCCAGTTCCAGATCGCTCCTGCTGGACTGTCTGTCTGAAATTCTCTTCCCCAGTTTAATGTAGCTGACGCCTTCTCTCCCTTCAGGATTCAGGTAAAACATTATGTACTTAGAAAGGTATTTCCATATTTTTAATCTAAATCCTTTTGCTTTTCTCCCTAGGATGCTTCATTTTCTTCACAGCACTTTGGGTTTTATCAGCACTTATCTATTAAATATGTCATTGCTATCTTTGTTCCTCAGTACTGTAAGTTGTATGAGAGGACAAGAACTGTCTTCTTGTGCTCACCACTGGATACTCAGTGCCCAGTACAGTACTTGGCACATAGAAGTTATTTGTGGGGAGAATGAAAGAAATAATCATAAATGAAATAATATAAAGCATGATTCTTTGTACTCTCTATTAACCTAGAAGTTTTAAATTTTCAACAAAATAGATGTGTTTCATTTAAGTACTTTATGCTCTGCTTCAGCAGATTTGTCACATTCCGTTGGAGTAGAATGTGTCTCAAATATTTGTGTCCAGCCCATTTCCATGCTGTGTCCAGAATTTCCTAGTCTTTTCCCACCTGACACTCCATCATTCTCCATCATTTAATCCCTCACTATCAGAAACACGAACTCTAGCCTATTTGTTTTCCCATACTCAGTATATGTCTGTCCTTCAGCATTTGTGGGTGGTACGCATGTGCTGATTGCATTATGAGTTCTTTAAGGGTAAGGTTTTGGCTCCAGATCTAGGGTAGACAAATATTTCTTGGACACTTGACTCTGAACCATGTGACTACATACAAAATGTCTTATTTAATCCTTTAAATAAAACTTTACAAAGTATATGATATTGCTTAGTTTTGCGGGCAAATGAAGTTGAAAGTAAAAGAGGTTAAGAGATTTGCCTAATGTTAATAATAAATTAATAATATAGTTAATAATAAATTAATACATTGTAAAGGTAGGCGTATGTTAAGAGATATTTCAAGACAAAATGTTGTTGTTTGCTTCCCTTGTTTATTCTTGTATGTCAAGCACTCAGCTCAGTGTCTTCTACTTAATAAGCACAAAATATAATATAAACTTAATCAAATTGAAACAAGATGGGCAACCATCTCCTTTGAGGTTCACTAACTATGTGCTGAGTCAATTCTTATACCTAGTAGTTTTGTTCATAAGCTTTGATATACACACTCAAAAAACACATATTATCACTCTCTTTTTTGCCACCTAATGATAATTTTCTCACTCTCCGCAAAGAAAAACAAATTATGAAATGTAAAAAATATTGTAATATCCCACCATTTACTTATTTCATGTAACTTTTGGTTGTATGATCTATGAAAGGAAGCTACAGTTGATTTAATTGAGTTCTAAAAGTTCCACTCTCTTCCAATTTTTTTGTGCAAATTTATAATTCTATGAGTAGATGAATTATGAACACATATGTGTAATACAGTAGAAACTTATGTAGGACCAACCCAGAAGTATAAGAATTTTAAACACCTATTCTGAAACAATAGTCTCTCATAAGAATACTACATAAAGTAGTTATTATCCAAGTTCCAGAAGTGTAACATAGTTTCAGATTATAAGGCAAAATGAAAAATATTTCTGTTGTAATGAAACACTTTCTAAATTTTTTTTTTTTACCAGTGTATGCCATCCAACAATTTTTGAGTCAAGTTAGTAGCCTTCAAAAGGGGTGATTTTCTTTTCTTTTCTTTCTTCCTTTTTTTTTTTTTTTTTTTGAATTGGAGTCTCACTCTGTCACCCAGACTGGAGGGCAGGGGCCGCTCCTGGCCACCGCAGCCTCGACCTGCTGGACTCCGGCGATCCTTCCGCCTCAGCCTTCCAAGTAGCTGTAACTACAGGCGTGCGCTATCACACCCGGCTAATTTTTTGATTTATTGTAGAGATGAGGTCTCGCCAAGTTGCCCAGGCGGGTCTCGAACCCGTGGGCTCAGGCAATCCACTCACCTCAGCCTCCCAAAGCACGGGATTACAGGTTAAGCCACCAAGCCTGGCTAAAGGGGTGATTTTCTTATTCACCAACAACAAGCAGTTAGACAACCAAATAAAAAGCACAGTTTCATTCACAATAGCCACAAAAAAATGAAACAACTAACCAGAGAAGTAAAAGAACTTTATAATGAAAACTACAATACACTACTCAAAGAACTCCAAGAAGACACAAACAAATGGAAAAATATTCATGCTCATGGATAGGAAGAATCAACATTGTTAAGATATCCATCCTACCCAAGGCAATCTACAGATTCAATGCAATTCCCATTAAATTATCAGCATCATTCTTCTCAGACCTAGAAATGACAATGTAGAAATTCATATGGAAACATAATTGACCACAGTTAGCCAAAACAATCCTTAGCAAAAGAAACAAAGCTGGAGGTATCGCTTTACTATAAGACTACAGTAATCAAAACAGCCTGGTATTGGTACAAGAACAGGCATATGGACCAATGGAACAGGATAGAGATTCTGGAAGCAAAACCATCACTTTCTCAAACAACTCATTTTTGACAAAGCCTCCACCACCAACCACTGGGGAGAGGAGAACCTATTCAGTAAATAGTGCTGGGAAAACTGGCTGACACATGCAAAAGATTAAAACATGACCCCTACCTATCATCATACACAAAAAAACCTCTAAATGGTTCAAAGACCTAAACATAAAACCTCAAACTATAAGAACCATAGAAAATGCAGGAGACTCCCTTATGGAAATTGGCACTGGCAACCAATTCCTGATCAAAACCTCAAGTGCCCATGCCATAAGAGATTAGAAAAATGGGACCTCATCAAACTGAAAAACTTCTGCAAAGCAAAAGAAATCATCAAGAGAGCAGGGAGCCAGTCCACAGACTGGGTAAAAATATTTACCAAATGTATATCTGACAAAGGCCTAACATCCAGGATCTACAAGGAACCCAAACATGCTGAAAGGAAAAAAACAAACAGCCCCATTAAAAAGTGGACAAAAGACATGAATAGACACTTCTCAAAAAGAAGATATATGGGCAGGCAACAGACACATGAAAAAGTGCTCAGCCTCACTAATCATCAGAGAAATACACATCAAAACCACATTGAGATACCACCTAATCCCAGTAAGAATGGCCATCATTAATAAAACAAACAGATGCTGGTGATGATGTGGAGAAAAGGGAATGCTTCTGCACTGCTGATGAGAAACTAGTGTAACCTCTTTGGAAAACAGTGTGGTGATTTCTGAAAAAACTAGACATTGACTTTCCATATGACCCAGCAAACCCCTTACTGGGAATATACCCAGGGAACTCCACGCATTCTACAAAAAAGATACCTGCACATGCATGTTTATTGCAGCATTATTCACAGTAGCAAAAACATGGAACCAACCATGCTCCCCATCAAAACTGAACTGAATTTTAAAAATGTGATAGATATGCACAATGGAATATTATGCAGCCATAAAGACAGACAAACATTTGGACTTTGCAGCAACTTGGATGGATTTAGAGTCTATTATACTCAGGGATCTGTCACAAAAACAAGTAACAGAGTACCACATGTTCTCAAATATGAGTGGACCCTGAATAACTATCATAATACTATAAGAAGGGACTGGCAGTAGCAAGATACTGCTGAAATGGGGGGTGTTGGAGAAGACACAACATCAATAAGGATACCTGATCCCAAACCTGGAAAAGTGAGGACCAAAGGGAGGCCCAAACTTTACCTGTACGATGACCACTAATATACTGAATCCTGAATTGTGCCCCACATCTTTAAACTAAAAAATGGGGTGATTTAAAACTCTGCAGGATTCCACAAAGCTATTTTTCAGTGGTACTTAAGTCTTCATTCCACAGGGAAATGAAATGACAGATGACTTTGGAAATGTTTTCAGCTGCAGAGTTTAGCACTGTGTCCTCCAAATCGTTTGGTCAGTAAGCTGCTCATTGGAAAAGCCCCAAAGGACTTCAACGGCAAAAATTGAGCAAGTCTTTATTATTATTTTTGCCTCAATACATTTAGCACACAACTTTCTGGGAAGGTATCCAGGGTAGGAGTTGTCACAACTAACAGCATATTTCCTTTACAAGTGAAAGTGGAAGTGATTGTAGCGATTGTTATTTGTGAAGTTCCAAAAAGATACTGGGTATTGCTACATAATATCTTTGTCCCATGGAATTTGAAGAGTTTTCTGACATGACCTCTTTAAACCATAGTTGATTTTGTTCGTCAACTAAATAAGTATTTAGAACTACAATCTATTCTGCTTTAAAGTTGTTTCATTGATATTGCCTCCTGCATTCTTGGTAAATAGAATAATGTCTACATAACACATGTATTAGTTCATATATGATTTTTCCCAGAAGGTAAATGCTTTGAAGCATTTTTATTTTTTTTTTTTTTTTTTTCCAATTAAAAATAAAGCCTTAACAATCTGTGAAGAAATATACAAAATTGCAGGTACAGACTATGTTACTGGTTTTAAGAACTGCTATTCTTCCTAGTATATTAAGCTTCTCGGGGAATCCGTGAGTGTAGATGAAGAAGTTGCAAAAACATTTCCCTTTTATTAAAACAATGAAAAAGTAAAAGTTACACTCTAAATTAGATTTTTAATTTTACATTACATGGTCTACTAGGAGAAAATGTCCTTCAAGATCTACTCTTCAAAGGAGAAGCACCAGCTCCAGGAGTTGAAACTGTAAAAAACTAACTGATAAGACATAAATACAATGAGATTTAACTATATTTCTATTAGGATTGCTCATTGTTCTTATTACTATTTTTGTAGCAAAGTTTCATAACTTCTGAGATATCTACCCCAATTTTTTTTAAATTATAAAGATGTGGGGTACAAGTCAGGGATAGGTATACAAACCTTGATTATGCAGGTACCCTTATTGATGAGTTATGCCCTTCCCTCCCCTAACAGTTTCCCTCAACTGCCAATCCCACCCCCCGACAGTTTCCCACTACTGCCAATTCCCTTCTTATAGTGTTAAATAATTGTTCAAGGTCTGCTTATGAGTGAAAACATATGGTACTCTGTTCTTTGTTTCTGTGATATAGATCACTGACTATGATCAACTCTAAATCCATCCAAGTTGCTGCAAAGTTCATATGTTTGTCCTTCTTTATAGCTGCATAATATTCCATTGTGTATATGTACCACTTTTTAAATTCACTCCAGCTTCAATGGGCAGTATGGTTGGTTCCATGTTTTTGCTATTGTGAATAGAGCTGCAACAAACATACATGTGCAGGTATATTTTGTAGAATGCTTTGAGTTCCTCCAAGTATATTCCCAATAGGGAAATTGTTGGGTCATATGAAAGGTCAATTGCTGGTTCTTCCAGAAATCACCACACTGTTTTCCAAAGAGGTTGCACTAGTTTGCATTCCCACCAGCAGTGTAGAAGCATTCCTTTTGCTCCGCATCCTTGCCAGCATCTGTTGTTGTTTGTTTTATTAATCATGGCCATTTTTACAGGGGTTAGGTGGTATCTCAATGTTGTTTTGATTTGCATTTCTCTGATGATGAGTGAGGCTGAGCACTTTTTCATGTGTCTGTTGGCTGCTCATATATCTTCTTTTGAGAAGTGTCTGTTCATGTCCTTTGCCCACTTTTTAATGGGGCTGTTTTTTGTTTTTGTTTTTTTCCTTCAGCATATTTGAGTTCCTTGTAGATCCTAGATGTTAGGCCTTTGTCAGATATACAGTTGGCAAATATTTTTTCCCATTCTGTCTCCCTGCTTTCTTGATGGTTTCTTTTGCTTTGCAGAAAACTCATTAGTTTGATGAGGTCCCACTCATTTATCTTATTTCTTAAGGTATGATCTGCCCCAATTTTATTCTTCCTGTAATCTCCCTTAATTTTAGTGTCAAATTTTGTAGAAAGGAAATATGCATTGTAGTAGAAGCAACTGAATTATTTCTGTTTTATAAACAGGAGAAAATCTAAATGTGCAAGAGACTATAAAGCCAGGCCATGATTCAATGCAGGTGAGTAAAAAATTAGAAGTATGATTCTTAATCCTAGCATGATTGTTTTTAGATACACTTACTAATCTACACCTTCCACTGAAAATATCTGGTTGCATAATATATACATATGTCAAACACTACATTGTACTCATAAATATGCACAATTATTATTTGCAAAATAAAAATAAAATAAAATAAGTTTTAAAAAAATAAAGCCTCTCAACAGACTTTATTTTTTGTTTATTTTTACATATTTATTTATTTCTATAAAGATTGAAATGTCACTGTGGAGAGACTCTACATTATGACTTTTGCAGAGTCTCTTTATTATACATTTTGAGATGTGGTTAAAGTTGCATAGTTGAAAAACACCACACAGCTTTAGGATTGTGCTTGGTAGCTTTACAAAAGATAAATGTCAACATTCCAAAGATTATCCTAGTGAGGGATGAAGGGTGGAGACACATGCTGGACCTCATGGCAACTGGACTGATAGTGGGTGGTGCATTTGTGGTGTATGAGGATGTGGAGGGTGGTGGTGGAAGCCACTGTCCTACAGGACAGAGTGAGACATGGCCAGGAAACAGGTGCATGTAATACCAAAAATCAGCCATTTTGCCATGTGTGCATAGGATGCAGAATACCTTAGCATATGACATTTCTTTCCATTACTTAATTAATTATTCATTTGATTGAAGAAACTGTATTGAACCTCTACTTTGCTCCAGGTACTCTGCTAGCATGAGGGAGAGAGATGAAAAACATGCACAGCCTCTGGTCTCAAGCAAGTCAACAACCAGTTATAGTCTAGTGAGGTAATGAGTATCCAGTACTTTGGAAGCAGAGGAGGCCCTTCTAACTTGGACTGTGGTCAGAAGATTACAAATGTAAAGAAAAGGCAAGAGTTTAAAATCTAGAAAAACCTGTAAGACTTCCAGCTAAATAAAGTAGTTAATAGGAACTTTCAGGCAGAGAAGAGAATGTGCAAAGGCAAGAAACAAAGAATGTCAGAGTTTTGGGAAATGGAAGTGACTATGGCTGTAGCTTAGCTTCTGTGTGTGTGTGTGTGTGTGTGTGTGTGTGTGTGTGTGTGTGTGTATACATGTACACAATATGTGAAGAAGAGGTTGAAAATGAAGTCAAATAAGCAACAAAATTCACTTCATAAAAGGTCGTGTTTATCAACAGCTTACTGTTTAACATGTAATTTATTCATCTCAAGTTGCCTCCATTACCTGTTCTCCATCTCAGCACATTCAATCTTTTGCTGAATATTTAGTTCTGTAAGGGTCATAGCCATGACTGTCTTTGCCTTGGTTATATCTCTGGTGATGAGCACAGAAGCTGACATGTGGGAGATGTTCAATAATTATTATTAGGATGAATTGCTCTTAAATTTTTGGCTGCATGCCAACTCCCAGAGGATGACTTTAACTTCATAACTAAGGATGTAATTATGGTCAAGCATTTTGTTAATTTTCAAGGGTTTCAATAACAAAATGAGACAAACTAAATGACTTAAACAATGAAAATTTATCATCTCACAGTTCTGGAGACTAGAAGTCCAAAATCAAGATGTCAGTGGAATTTATTCCCTCTCCAGGCTGTGAGGAAGAATCTGTTCTATGACTTTCCCCCAGTTTCTGATGGCTTTCTGAAACTCTTTGACGTTCTTTGGCATTTAGAAGCATCACTCCAGTCTCCGCCTTCATTTTCACATGGCCTTCTCCTTGTATGTGTGTCTATTTCCAAGCTTCTTCTTTTAATAAGGGCATGAGGCACATTGGACTAGGGTCCACTATAATAACCTTCTTTTCACTTCATTACCTCTGTAGAGACCCCATCTCTAAGTAAGGTTACATTTTGAGGTACTGGTGGTTAGAACTTCAACAAATACTTTTGTGGGGGGAGGGTGCACAATTCAATCCATAACAGGGACAAACTTCAAGAACTCCCTTTCACCAATTTTAATAACTTACACTGTGAACAACAGAGTTTATTGTTTTCATTTTTAAAAGGAGAAAATTGAGGCTTAGGGCCATTATATTATTTAATCAAATTCCACAGCAGGTAAGTAGTAGAATTCAAACATTAATCTCTAATTAGATAGATTGAATACAACCCAAAGAAACATTTCATGGAGGAATTACTTGTTTTATATGTATGTGGAATTCAAGATAGAAATTATTCATTCATCATTTCATTTATCTGATATTTATTGAATATCTGTGATGTACTAGGCACTGTATGAGGTGCTGAGGGAAAAAAGATTAGTAAAATGTAGAAGTTGACCTTAAAATAATTTGTTATTTGTATACCCCAAACTTCAGTGTTAGAACAAGTAAGCATTGATTTGACCATTGGGGATGTTTTTCTAGACTGATGAGGAGAATACTGCTTTACTTCAAACAATTTCTCTCAGATACTTCAATAAAACAATAAGGGAGAGAAATGTAGTAGTTAATAATACAATATACTTTTAAAAGGTTGGCCTCAAACTTGTTTAAAGAGTTAAAAAACATTTGGCAGACATTTTAATAGTCTGTTCAGATATAAGAAAAGGACACATGTAAAAATAAATACATAATAAGCCAGACATTGCCAAACCTCATGCTCACTCATTCACTGGCATAGAATCTGAGAATGTTGAAAAGAAGCAATATTAAAATAAAAATTAATGCAAATAATATAAATAATATTTATATTTTAATAATATAAATAATATTAACATTAAAATAAAAATAAGTGGTGTCAGAGACAGATGCAAACTGTTTTTTTCCAGAAGGAATATAATTTTAAAAAAGACAACAAAACTCTGAAAATAAAAATAAATTGTAGCTTGAATTATAACAATTGAGATTTAAATGATTCTTTTTGTTTTGTTTTTTTTTGAGTAGGAATCTCACTCTGTCACCCAGGCTGGAGTGCAATGGCACACTCACGGCCACTACAGTCTCAACCTCCTGGGCTCAGATGATCCTTCTGCCTCAGTCTTCCAAGTAACTGGAACTACAGGTGTGTGCCACCACACCCAGCTAATTTTTTGATTTAATGTAGAGATGAGGTCTTGCCAAGTTGCCCAGGTTGGTCTTAAAACCTTGGGCTCAGGCAGTCCTCTTGTCTCTACCTTCCAAAGTGCTGGGATTACAGGTGTGAGCCACCATGCCCAGCTTTAAAAAAAAAAGATTCTTTAATGTATTTGAAAGAATTGCATATTCCCCAGGATTTTCTAAAGGGTAAAAATTTTCAATTCTTTTTCTCTGTTATGCATTGCACTGGATTAAAATCAGAGCAATTTAAATGAAGCAGTCAGTCACATTCTCTGTTTAAAGTAATAAGGTTTAAATCTCTTATAAATAAAATAAAGCAATGTCATTACACTGCAAGTAACAAAATTGATCAATCTAATCTTATAAATAGGAAACAAATATACCCACATGTTATGTAACCTCTATAGACAACACTGTAGTTATTATATACAGATTAAATTGTACCTTTATTTATTTTAAATTTAGGCTCCATCTGTTTCTGAAAGAACTTGAAACAGTGTATAAAATATACGCAGTTTAAATTTGCAATAAGACATAAACATAACATAAATCAATAAATCCCATAAGAAACCTAAGTAACCTATGCTTATCAGTTTCTGGGAAAAGTCTGCTTGGTTTCTTGAGGGGAAAAATAGACTCAGCTTCCTCTTTTCTTTCTTGTTTCCTTGGAGTTATCTGGGTGGCAGTTAATAAATACATTAACCCCTGTGAGGAAGGGAGCCGAGGACTTCAATTTAACTCACGTGTGCTATTAAAATCCTGCTCAGATACATCTATCTATCTAATATTAATTAGTAATACTATTTTAAGTTTGTAGATCTTGAATAGGTTCAGCTAAGAAGTGAATCTAGAACCCAAGCGTGAACAGAAGTAACTTATTACCATAACTTTTGCTGTAGTAAGTGACACTACAAATGTTGACACTTCCATTTTCTTTATGGCAAATTTTTTTTTTTTTTACTGAAAAAAGGAGAACTGTGTGTTTTTCATTCATTGCCTCAGACATTTTTTTTCTCAACTAATATTTGTTGAATACTTAGCATATACTGAATAAAGATGTGTAAAAAACAATTCCTGGCCTCAGGGAGTTTTGGGTCTAGGTGGGAAATTAGGATGTCAACAGGTATTTAAAGAAATCTGAGCTGGGCTCGGTGGCTCAGCCTGAAATCCCGTGCCTTTGGGAAGCTGAGGTGAGTGAATTGCCTGAACCCGTGGGTTCGAGACCCACCTGGGCAACTTGGCGAGGCCTCATCTTTACAATAAAACAAAAAATTAACCGGGTGTGGTAGCGCGCGCCTGTAGTTCCAGCTACTTGGAAGACTGAGGCGGAAGGATCACCGGCGCCCAGCAGGCCAGGCTGCGGTGGCCGGGAGTGGCCACTGCACTCCAGCCTGGGCGACAGAGTGAGACTCCAACTCAAAAAAAAACCCCAAGAAAACAAACCAAAGAACCCACAAAAAACAAAAAAGAAATCTGGTCAGTGTTGTGAGAGCAGAGCGGGATGTTCATACGATGAGGTCTCTGGGGCCCCTAAATGAAGGGATAGACTGAAGGATAAATGGGTAGTGTGGAGTGTTTATCCCAAAGAGTACCCTGGACAGTCATTCCAGTTCATGTAACAAGTTCAACATATGATGAGAGAGGTAAACTAGAGTCAGATTTGAAATGTTCAGCTAAGTTATGGTAAACAGCCTTTACCCTGGAGCCAAAGAGGAACCATCAGAGGACTTGAATGTGTTCATAATTGACTTTTATAACTATTTCCCTGACTGAGGGTAGACAGTGTGGAAAAATGTACTGGAGTAAAGTAGGTCAGGAAGAGGCGGTCACAGAATCACAAGGGGAAAATAATAGAAACTCTGAATAAAATGATAACTGAGGGATGAAGATTGAATTCTACCACAGGGGGACCAAGTTTTAGATTCCTGGCTGGGCGCGGTTGCTCACGCCTATAATCCCAGCACTTTGGAAGGCCAAGGTGAGAAGATTGCCTGAGCCCATGGGTTCGAGACCAGCCTGGGCAAATTGGTGAGACTTCATCTCTACAATAAATCAAAAAATTAGTTGAGTGTGGTGGCTCATGCCTGTAGTTCCAGCTACTTGGAAAGCTGAGGTGGAAGGATTACCAGAGTCCAACTGGCCGTGAGCGGTGTGCCACTACACTCCAGCCTAAGTGACAGAATGAGATTCCAATTAAAAAAAAAAAAAAGATTAATCTTTAGGCATTAGCACAAAAGAAAATTCTATTCTTTTACACTGATTCTCATGTCCTGATATTGCTCTCTTGTCATTAACACCATCACAGCCTAAACTCATCAAGTATCATCAAGCAATAGTTTCTGTTTTGTTTTTTTCAGCTATTATCTCACATCTTTGCTCATTGGCAACCTCAGCACTATGGTCCTGAAACAGAAAAGCTGGAAACAACAAAACCATGACTACTTATCTTTTATTAAATTCCACAAGGTGCTGAGAGTTGTGATGCTGTGAAAAAAATGTGATAAGGAGTCACTATATCCCATATCTTTGCCTAAGAAATTCAAGCTAGTGCGAATTAATTATTATGATTAAAAATAGTAACACCAGCCAGGCTTGGCGGCTCAGCCTGTAACCCCAGTACTTTGGGAGGCCGAGGAGGGTAGATTGCCTGAGCCCTAGGATTCGAGACCAGCGTAGGCAACTTGGCGAGACCTCATCTCTACAATAAATCAAAAGTTAGCTGGATGTGGTGGAGTGCCTGTAGTTCTGACTACTTGGAAGGCTACTACTAGGAAGGCTGAGGCAGATGGATCACCTGAGCCCAGCAGGTTGATGCTGGGGTGGCCGTGAGTATGCCACTACACTCCAGTCTGGGTAACGGAGTGAGACTCCAACTCAAAAAAAATAGAAACACCACAAAGAGGTATATAGTGTTAGGAAAGAGAATGACCTTGTAGTAAACTTTAAAAATAGCTATCATTTTATGCATATAATTATTTTAGGCCCTTAAAATTGTCTCAGAAATTAAGAGGATAATAAAGCAAAATAGAAAAAATGCTGATAAGTACAGAAACTGAATGGTATGTAAATGGATTCATTATGCTATTTTCTTTGCTTTCAGTATGTTTGAAGTTTTCCATAATATAAAATTTTTAAGAAGTGTTTTGGCCATATTATGTGGTGAGTGTTCTTAAGTGGGAAATAAAATCTATTTTAATTTTATTAAATTGCTTGATCAATTTATTTAGCCTCTACATTTGTGAGTCTGTGGGATTCACATGGTAGGCTTGAATTGTATTGCTCTAATGTCTTGCAAACATTCTCAAAATATATTCCTGCTGAAAATAATGTACAGTAAGGATGCAATGAGATTCAATTTCAGATGATTATGAAAAATATTATCATTTTTCATATTATTAACTTCCTTGAAGGGAAACCAGTTTGTTTTTGCATCAGATAGTCATTAACTTACTGAAAGGCACCAATTTGCATATATATATTATTTTTTTTAAGTCCCAATTTTTTTCAAATTATTTGATGTGGCCCATGGCATACACTAGATGATCTCTTATCCTAGAAGAAGAAACATGTATCCCAAAATAAAATAATTAAATCTCAGAGAATAATTTTCACAAATAAAATATAACTTCATTTCACATTTTGCTTATTAATGGAATTTTCAAAATGGTGATGCTTTACTACTATTACTTTTGAAGTAAAAAAGGCTTATAGAAAAAATTTAAAGTAAACTTTGGCTTAATTAAGACTGAGGAGAAGATGATGTAAATTAATTTTTGTCTTTTTTTTGGGAGAAAACATTTCAAAAACAAATTAAACTAGATGTAAGAATTGTAGACTCAGCAGTAGATAATATAAACGATCACTCTGAAACAGATTCTGCTGGTGGTAAACTTGATGTACACTAGAAGAGATATGACAAGGCACATCCTTCTTGAGACCTAAAAGATTTAAATAGCCTTCAGTTTTCCATTTTCCAAATTTATCATCAGGAATAAAAGTAAAGCAAAGTTGAGACAATGCCCAAGCCATATTGGAGGAAGCCCCCAGCCCAGATTATAAATTGATCAGGTTTGCCCAGGTGTGGTGGTTCAGCCTGTAATCTCAGCACTTTGGGATGCTGAGGCAAGAGGATTGCCTGAGCCCAGGGAGTTCAAGACCAGCCTAGGCAACTTGGTGAGATATAGTCTCTACAATAAATCACAAAAATTAGCCAGGCATGATGATGTGCATCTGTAGTTCCAGTTACTTTGAAGGCTAAGGTAGAAGGATTGCCTGAGTCCAGCAGGTCGAGGCTGTGGTGGCCGTGAGCATGCCGCTGCACTCCAGCCTAGGCAACAGAGTGAGACTCCAACTCAAAAAAAAAAAAAAAATAATAATCAGGTTTGAACAAATTGTGTGAGCTTTTGTTTGGAATTTAGAAAGCATTTCTCATTGAAATACATTTTTACGTGATGATTTGGACCTCAGAAAAGTTCACAGACCTCTTTTAATGTGTAATATAATAATGCTGAAGAAGTACAGTGCCAATGGACTTTCATACTCTAACTCATTAACTTCCTCTGATCCTAGAAGTAAAGCTCAAAGCCCTTGCACTATCCCACAATGTCCTCCGCGCTGCATCTTCTGTCTCCTCTCAGACCTCGTCTTACACTCCTCTCGCCTCACTGTCCGTGCTCCAGTTACACTGGTCTTTCTTGAGATCCTTGAATAAGTCAGATTAGTTCCCTCCTGAGGACATTTGCACATGCTATTTGCTCACTTAGAATGCAATTATTTCTGACTCCCTCTCCTTCGGACATTAAAAAAAATGTCACCAGATATACCTGCCTTGTAGAATCATCTTAATTACTAGATCTACTCTGATATCCAATGTAGACAAGCCACCTAGTCATTTTATTAAACATTATCATATTTTAATTATTTGCATAACTCAAAAAATATCTACTATCTGATATTTTCTTGTTAATTATCTTGTAAATTTTATATGTCCTTGGCTAATTGTAAATTCCATGAGAACAGAGACCTTGTTCATCATAACCTCTCACAGCTGAAAATAGTGACTGATAACATTAATAGTAGGTTCTTAATGCATAGATGAATGAATGAATTAAACAATAACTATTCAGGACCACGGTTTGTAGTAATAGAGACTCCAATGGATGCCACCAGAATATTTATTTAGATTTATATCTTAGGGACCCAGGACCACATCTTCTCCTGTTTTGTCTCTCACAGTTTCAAAGCCTTATTGCTGTCTTCCAACACTCTGGGATAAGGGAACTAGTGCAAGAGTTGTGGCACTGAATTTAGGAGTTGGAATGGTATGAGAACTAAGAAAGGTACCGAGGCCAGGAATGGTGACTCATGCCTGTAATCCCAGGGCTTTGAGAAGCCAAGGAGGAAAGATTGCATGAGCTCAGGATTCAAGACCAGCCTAGGTATAATAGCTTGTTGACTGCTTACTGACAATGAATGAATGAAAAGATCCTGTCTGCAGCCAGAAGAATTCTAGAGAGCGTATTTCCCTAGACTATTACAGTACATGCCAAATAGGACAGAGTCTAAAGCTTTGCCTAAATCTAGACAGATTAATTCTCTGGCTTCCTCTAGGCGCTAACAGTTCTGCCGCTCAGCGACTGACAGGAATTTCACTAATTGGATATGACATGTTTTTTTGTGAAGCTCACAGGATTTATCAGAGACTCGATTATGAGAGACTTAAAATAAAATAAAGTGTCCAAATAAAAAACACTGTAAGTTCTATTAAAACAAAAACAGACGCAAAAAAACTTCTCACTTTTAGGTAATTCCTTTTATGAACAAATTCCTAAATGTACTTAAAATCTAATAAGACATCTTTTTCCTTTCAAGAGGGGTCCTAGAATTCCTTCACTAGATGCTTAGATACTGTTTTTGTCTTTTCTAACAGTCACTAAAAAATAGAAAACTCAGTGATAAAGTTGAGTGGCACTGTTGGCCATCTCTATATCAGAAATGATTTGCTCCTATAGACACTAGACTTACTGGTTTGTTCAGAAGCATTCTTCAACATATCTATTCTTTCTATTTTTCAGTGCTGTGGAAGAGGAGTTGCTGGTTCAGCGGATCTCTTTGTCTACAGCCCATGGCAAGGATATATTAGCTAATTCTGGGATAGAGACAAGGCTTCAGCTTGCTTAGCAGCTTCTTTGCCCTTGGATTTTCACACGGTGACATCACTATGAGCAGCAGTGGGCTCTCAGGAAGTTGTTAAGGAAGTGGAGATATTTCCCAAATAAGAGACAGCCCAAGAACCAATTATAGTAAAGTCTTGTCAGCATGGTTTCTCTTAAGAATAGTGAGAAAATACCATGAAAGCCACATTTACTTTGATCTAAAATTAAGCAAATTTCAGTGTTTGGATCTTTGGTAAAATCTCACGAGTCATAAACGCAAACTCCCAAATTTTCTATGAGAATTATTTGCAGCTTCTCTTGTGCATGCCTGAGTTCCATATAATAGCTCCCAAACCCCATCAGCTGGAAACAAAATAGAACAAAATAACCGAGAAAGAAACTTAAGAACTGAAGTGGTCCCTGTTGTTGTCTGCCTGGCATCCAATCTGCTTCTGTCCCACAGGGGAGCCCACAGTCTGGGTAGGAGACATTTTATCCACATCCAGTAGGGAGCCATGAATGGTCTAAGCCAGGTTGGGCAGCCCCATCCCCCCAGGGTATGTGGCTCAATTCAAACTAATGAGATGTGCGTTTTGTTAAGGAAGGGGCTTGCTTGATCTTTAGAAAGAGCTACTCAAAGAAATGATCTCTTTCTGGATGTTGTGGCACATGAATATTATGCCTGGAAGGCAGAGTCATTTTGTTTCCATGAAGGAGGTTCTATCTGAAGATAAAGCCAAAACATAGCAGTGGACACAGCTGAAGGAGCACAGGAAAATGGCATGGGAATGCTGAAGTCACTGACACCCGCAGACCCCAGTTATATGAACCAGTCAGCTTCCTGCTACTGCTTACGCCAGTTTGGGAAGACTGTCAGTCTTTCATGACAGAAACATCCTAAATAGCATATGCATGAACCATGATTAAAATGCTTTTTAGGATTTTCATTTTCAGTGGTACTGACCAGAAAGAGCTGCTAAATGATTCTCACAAAGAAATTATTTGCTTTGAAAGGTCAGGACTACCTTGAGTGGATCATTATTTAATATTTGATAACTTTGGCACATAGTTCTGCACATCAGAAAATTTTAAAAAATTAATTGCATTCCTAAATATATCTCAGTTTTAGAAGTAGATATTTCTAAAGTTGTTTTACCAGGCAACCACAGATAAAGTCAGAACATTTCAACAATTATTGAAAATTTGCCCGGAAATCAATAATTCTAATGTTAGCTTATTATTTTCATTGTCTTTTCTCAAGATCTTTTAGGAACTTTGTTTTGCCGTGACAGAATCAAGTAGCAATCCTCTCTAAAAATAGCCATGAAAAAAATCAGTAATTTCATTAATTAGAGGGCTTTCTCTTCACAGAAGAACAGTGGATAATAGTTACTATAGTAAAAAAAAAAAAAAAAGTAAAATACCCATTTTTGCAAGTAAATAATCAAAAAGGGGCAGCCCCCTCGGGTCCCCTCCCACTGTGGGAGCTTTCCTCAATAAATTCTGCTTTCAAAAAAAATAATAATAATCAAAAAGTTTAAAGCATTGATCCTTTCTCTTTTAAAGGAAATAAAAGTTAGCTGGGGAAATAAATGCTAAGCTCCTAATTTAACTGAAATATGGTCCATAATAGAAATCAATTGAAGGTTTAATTGCATCTTACTCTGCAATGCATTTGTTTGCATTATTGCTCCTGAGGTGGAAAGAAAAAGCTGACTAAATAGCTTTATGGAAATTGCTTAATAATTAATTCACCTTCTGAAAGTGGGCAGAGCACTCTGTGAGTGAGGTAAACTCTAAGATAATAAAACTGAACTACACATGTCTGTTTGGGTAATCCTGCTTAATTCTCCTAGTTTTCATCTTCTCTAGTAGTAGAATAGGGTTAGGAGTCATAACAGGCAAATCTGGCTTGCATTTGGGCTCTGTTATTGCATTTCATTTTTATATAATGGAAAAGGTTATATAAAGTGTAATTCAGTCCCCGTCTCAAACCTAGAACATTATCTACCTGAGAAAAAGTAGTTTTCGGTATTCATTAATGTCTGTAAAGATGTCAAGAAACTCTATTGGTGCTTTGCTCTACTACAGCTTTGTTCATTCGTGAATGTGTATGGTTGTAATTGATCTACATGCCTTATTCATTAAACTGTTCAACCTGATAATATTCAATATAGTTAAATGAGTATATATTTAAAGATCATTGTGTGTTATAGTGCAAAAAAGCAAAATACCAGAGTCAAGATGTTGCTATGAGTCTTAATTTTTAAAATTTTTGTCTGGACATCGCTTGGCAAGTAAAGTAAGAATTAGAATAGATGTTACACTTTAAGCATCACAATATTATTGCTTTTACTTTTGAGGTTTCAGTATATATGTAGTGCCTAGAATTATTCTGGTAACATAATTAGCAACTAATAAATTCTTGACAAATAAATTAATTAGAATTAATTGAATATTTTGTATTTAGTTACTTGCTGTATTGCTTATTTTTAATAAGAATTTGAGTAGACTTACAAAATCCATTCAATGTAAAGTAACTAAGATAAATACACGAGAGAATTAGGACAAAGAAAGAGTATGGATAGAAAAAAATAATTAATCTACGGCAAAATTAATATACAGATATGTATATGTATATTTGCTAAAGGTTTGCATAAATTGTCTCTGTGACCCAGTGGTCAAAGCAAAGAAGAAAGCATAATCAGTTACATGAAATTCAGTGCCCTTGAGATAAAACAAAAGCAGCTATTCAGAAAATTCTCTGACTCATTTGACCAACGTATCTGTAATAATTTTTGATGGGTCCTCATCTATGCAATGAACATCATCAACATTGCCAGTTTTGTATGGCTATTTCTTGGAGCACTTTGCAACAATAAGTAAGGTTAGCATATCTAAGTAAAAATATTTCATAAAAGTCCAAAGCAATACAATTTAAACATGTAGTTCTCAGATAACGGTGGCTCAGTCTGTAATCCCAGCACTTTGGGAGACCGAGGTGAGTGGATTGCCTGAGCTCGCAGATTTGAGACCAGCCTGAGCAACTTGGCGAGACCTCGTCTCTACAATAAAATAAAAAATTAGCCGGATGTAGTAGTACGCGCCTGTAGTTCCTTCTACTCGGAAGGCGGAAGGATCACCGGAGCCCAGCAGGTCGATGCTGGCGTGGCCGTGAGTGTGCCACTGCGCTCCAGCCCGGCGACAGAGTGAGACTCCAAAATAAAACAAAACAAAACAAGCAAACAAGCAAACAAAAAGAATATCTTACGATGATAAAGGGAACTTACTTTAGGATCAGACTGATGTGAATACTAGTTCATTTAGTCCATTTAGTAGCTGTATGACCTCAGGAAGAAATCACTTCATTTCTGTGTCTCATAATTAATAGCTAAACATGACATTGTTATATGCACACAATTAGTTAAATGTCTTAGCACAGTGATAGGAAGTAAATGCTCAAAAGATGGTTTTTTAAAAATTTGTATTGCCTGTTTTGGTCCAAAGAAAACATTGAGAGTAACTGGAGAAAGGAATATGATCTTCAGGCATCTCTTCAAATGCACTAACTCTCATAATGAAGCTTTTATTGAGGAGTTAGATGACAAACAGTTGAAGTTGTTGTTTCTGCCAAGAAACTGCAGCACAGATATGAAAAAGACAGAGGGTAGGGAAAAAGTTCTCTTACTAAGACTTGCCTGAGAGGAATGGCCACTCCACAATAGCAGAAAGATGGGCAATGGGACTGCCCAGAGGCAGTGACAAAATACTCCTTGGGAAACATTTCTCTCACCCCTCTAGTGTATAGATCAATAGTGTCTGGGTCCCCAAAGTTCTCTGAACCACACGTCATAACCGCAAACAATTTGACCTGGAAAGTTTTCAAGGCAAAATTTATACCTATTGCTTATGTGGCTTGAACTATTTCACAAAAAGTTACCCATAGGATGTATAATTTTAAATAGTATAACTAAATAATAAATATCTCAAATGAGCTTGCTGTAAATTTTATGTCTTGGCACCTAAGACTTATGAAAAAAAGTCCTGATTTTGGTGTTCTACTTGTTGATTTTAAATAACTAGTAATTATTTTGAAAGGATCAAAGTGAAACTTTTTTTTAAAGTAATATAATTTGAATGAAGAAAACAATATGTTGCTTGCTGTCACAAAAAGAATATTGATTATTACTGTCTCAAAAAGAATACTGATTATTAGATTAACTTAGTTACTTGAAGGAAGTCATTAGAAGTCTATTTCCTGCTTTCTTACTGTGGTCACTTTGTCTGAGGTGATTGCAGTGGAGGAAAGATGATTCATTAGAATATAAGGTTAGGATGTAAAATGGTTCAACTGCTATAGAAAATAGCATGGTAGTTCCTCAAAAAATTAAACATAGAATTACCATATGAGTCAGTAATTCCACCCAGAAGAACTGAAAGCAGAGTCCTGGAGAACTACTTGTATACCCATGTGTATAGCAGCATTATTCACAATAGCCAATTGTGGAAGCAACACAAAATACAGATAAATGGATAAACAAAATGTGAGATATGTGTGTGTGTGTGTGTGTGTGTGTGTGTGTGTGTGTGTGTGTGCGTGTGTGTGTGTGTATATGAAATACTATGCAGTCTTAAAAAGGAAGTTAATTTGGAGACATACTACAACACGAATGAAACTTGAGGATATTATGCTAAGTGAAATCAACCAGTCACAAAAGGACGAATACTGTGTGATTTCACACATATGAGATAGCTAGAGTAGTCAAATTCATGGAGACTGAAATATAATGGTGGTTGCCAGGGATTTGGGAGACGGGAAATGGGAAATTGTTTCATGGATATAAAGTTTTAGTTTTGAAAGATGAAAAGAGTTCTGAAGATTGGTTGAACAACAACGGAAATGAACTTTAAACTGAACTATAAAAAAAGAAGAAGAAGAATATAAGCTCCAGGAGGACAGCAATTTTGTTTGTCTTCTCTGTTTTGTTATTATTATCTCTCCAACAGGTAGAATTGTTCCTGGCATGTGAGGGCACTAATAAATCTTTGTTAAATAAATACATGAATGAATGAGCTGGATTCTCTGGAGTGCCAGCTTCACTCTGATGCCTCTACACATGATGGGCAAGAACTTCAAGTCTCAGAAACTGTTTCCTGTGACCATTTGAGAAAAGAGCTGCTCAATGCTTCAGAGTAGCTCTAATCATTAGTTTACATCTATGAAAAAAATTATTTTGACAATAATGAACTATTTGAATGTACATTGTTTTACTAGACCAAGGGTTCTGAACATTTTTTCTGGGCCATAGACCCTTTAGGCAGTCAAAAAGACTAGGGACCCTTTCTCAAAATAATATTTTTAATCCATGAAACAAAATGCATAGGATTACAAGAGAAAGTATTTAAAATAATGAGATACAGTTATCAAACATTTTAACAATTTTGTGGTATAGTAGTATACGTGTTTTTATTAACACATTAAAGAAAAGACATTTCAAATGCAGGCAAGTAAACTTTATTTTTTAAATCACCCATATAAAAGCTGCTGTAGCTTAGCTAAAATAAAAAATATTAAATTGTGGAGTGGCTTTGACTAACCCCTTTCCATACACTGACTAATAAGAAATTGTAGGTGGAGGAAAAATATAGATGCTGAGGTCACACATGACTTCACTGTTAGGTGACTGATTGATATGAGATTCAGAACTGCCCAATGGTTGGTCATCTTGTCACACAAGAGCATTTGTGGGCAGAAAGACTGGAATCATGTGAGACTTAATGACAGTATAATAATGAGTATGATTCCAAAATAGGGATTATATATATATATATATATATACACGCATGGGGAGAGATTTGAAACAATAAAGTAATATGAAAATATCTGTACCCCACAAAACCATAATAAAAAATATTGATAAAAATATTGATAAAAAAATAAAAAAAATTTTAAAAAACGAAAATATCTGTGATGAAGTTGTAGATTCTGCTAAAACCATGGTGATACCTACTTTCATATTGGAAGGAAATAATAAAATTCAGTTAATTATTAGTGACAGAGTTAGAAGCTTTCCTTTTCTCCTGAGGATAAGAACCTCTGTGCTAAACTAAATGTTTCTTAAGAGCAGTAGGCCCTGATACATTTTTCTACTTTAGCAACATTTTACCGTATGTCTTCATTGGTGGTCCAGGTACAATTTTTTTTGACTAATAAACTATCTTTCCACTGGTACTTACTTCTACTTTTCCTAACCCGTTTGGATGAGTTTGATGGCAGCAAAGGTCAAGATCGCAAGTGCCCACAGCTAGCAATCGAGGCAACTGTCAAAAGTCACAGGGAGAAAGAGTACCACTGGTTCCCATTCCTGGGACTTCCTACTGTACCCCAATGCTACATGGTTGAACAGTTGAGATGGATTCAGGAATGTAGAATTTATCGAGGCTAATGTCAGATGGAGAGATGAAGGGTCTAGGGTATGTGACCTATGGCCCAGCAGCAGTCTTTTAGAAATGCAGAATCCCAGGGCCACACAGTCTTACTGAATCAGAATATACATTTCAACCAGATCTTGGGTGATGTGTGTGGGCATTAAAATGTGAGATGCTGTAGTACTCAAAACAAGTGCTATTTTGTACAGATCACCTATGCTTCTTTCCTTATGATTTCATCCTTCACCCTGCACACACTCCTCCCTAGACCTTTTCCCTAAGTGAAGTTTCTTTTATTTGTATGTTACCTTATATTATAAAATCATTAAGATTAGGAGGGGCTCAGTAACTAGAGCAACTGGGAGAGCTGCCAGTGCCTTGAATTTGGCTGGAACCTTTCTCCATTTGGAGTATTTCCAACTGTAAACTTGGCCTGCCTCACTTTGGTTGGTCACAGGAATATAAATGTTCTATAATCTCTTTATATTTACCTAGTGTGTTTGTCCCAATGCCTTGCTGAGAAATATGTTCTTCAGAATTCACTGGCAACAATATTTGATCAAGTAAGTTGTTCTTCAATACAATGAATTTCCCTTTTGATCAGCACTATGCCAAATTCCCTCACAGATTATGGCATTTTTTGTGTTTTTCTCCCTACACAAAAAATTTCATCTCTGTGATTCCCTACATCCTTCTCTACTGACTTTCACCTTCTCGAAGTTCTCTTGGACTCAGCTGTCAGGGCCAACAGGCCCCGGCTCATATGTTAGCATATAACAAAAATTTGTTTTAAAGTTTAAGTGCCAATTCTAACAGAAATTATAAAAGTGGTGGCTGGTTTTCCAAAATAACAGGCAAAATGTGTTAAATCATATATGGTTGTAATACTATTCATTTACAACGAAAAAGAAAATAAAGCAATATTATTGCAAAGCTAGTAACTAAGCAAGAGGAAAACCTAATGACATTGAATATGTGATGATGTATGCATTCAAAATTTGGTTGAATTAAATAAACATGAGATAATATCATTTGTGAAGATCATAATAAAACTATCTTTTATTATTATGAATATTTATATCCAAACATCATTGATTCTCTGTTTGTGAATATAAATGTATCCAGGTCCCACTGAATGACTCCACTCCTGGTACCTCGATTCTCTGCGTGGGTCAAAGAGAAAAAAAACCCCTCCTCATGTTTTCTGAGAATTTCTGATAGCATTTTCTCTTTTTTCCGGTCTCTTTGTATTCTTGCACACAAATCTGCTCCCTCAGTTCAGTCCTTTTCTAGTTTCCATGAAAAAAATTAAAAAGATCCTCTTGGCAACCGTCTTGTGTTGGTAACTTTTCTGAACATCTAGAGGCCTCACTGCAGACAAATTGTATCACGGGCCATTGCCTTACTGGCTCTGCTCCCTTTACAGAGCTTTCTCTCTGGACATGAGGAACCCCCAGGAAGTGCCCTCCCATGTCTCTTCTGGTCCTGCTACAGCATCTCTCGGGTATAGCAGCACTGCCAGGTCCTGACTGTCTGGGATTGCCTCCTCTCATCTCTCTCTAGGATCCAATCACTGATTCCTGATTCTCTTTCTCTCTCTCTCTCTCTCTCTCTCTCTCTCTCTCTCTCTCTGTCTCTCTCCCCTTTAGGCCTTGGGGTGGTAAACGCCCCTTGCTCATGCAGTTCTGAGGTACTGCACTGTCCCATATAGATTCCACAGCCTGCCCACACTTTCTGAAAAGCTCCTTTATTAAACTGTCATCAAATAATCCAGTTGGTGTCTGTTTCCAGCTACAGTGATGAAAATGTTCTAAAATTATAGTAGTGAAGGTTGTACAATTCTTTAAATATACTAAAAACCACTGAATTGTATACTGGGATAAATTTTCTGGTATGTAAATTTATATAGAGCTGTTATTTAAAAATGTAAGTCTTTGGACAATTCAAAAATTAGATTAGTTTACTTCTTTCATAATGCAGCAGGACCATTTTCCTTATTTAATAACATTTTAAAATGCACAAAATAAATCTCTTTTGGGTAAAAATCAGGATTCAATTGTTTAATAATTTTTGTCCTTATGGTCAGTGTTTAAAAGCTAAAATACAGAGGCACTTGTAAAAGAAGGGTAAAAGACATAAACTTTTTTTTAATTACAATTTTCAATGAACTCTACCCATATCTCCCAGGCAATTGTGAGCATAAAACTTGAGACCTCTGGAAAAAGAGCCTATTGACCTTACTCCTAGGGCCACACCCGCTTCCTTGCTTTCCACCTCTCTGTGCCATACTCTTCTGACTCCACAACTCTTAAGTCTTCTTGGGAGAATCAGCATTTCTAACTAAACTGTGGTGTGAGTTTCAAATTCCACCTTTAATCCTGATTGGGGTAGATGAATGTAGAGAATGAATTATACTTAGTCTCATGAACTCTCAATGCTGGGAAACAGAGCAAGCAATTCTCCCACAACAAAGTTTCTGAAAACAAGAATGCTTCAGAGAACTCAGAGTCCAATGTGTTGGTTTCAGCAGGAACAAAGCAAGAATAACCTGACGGGGGACTCAATTTTAATGAATGTGTGGAAACGGTCTCAGAACAGAACACATTGGAGTTACCTGTAATTAATTGACTTTAAAAGTCAGGATGATTAAAACCCATTTAATAGCCTTTAAAAAAACCCGAGTTAGTTACTTTGGAAATATTTCTGTATTGACGTGCTTCAGGTAACCTGACTCTTAAAATGGAAGTGATAAGTTGGATCTGTCAGAGAGATTTATTGTCCTTTGAGAAACAAGTGAAAATTAACAAACTGATTGCATGTGCTAACCAAACTGGTGCTCAGCTCTGGCAATAAT
Organism: Carlito syrichta; assembly: GCF_000164805.1. Lineage (NCBI taxonomy): Eukaryota > Metazoa > Chordata > Mammalia > Primates > Tarsiidae > Carlito > Carlito syrichta. Next base: position 460,080 of record NW_007252288.1, on the reverse strand, counting down.
TGTTGAGAGGTATTTGGCATAGAAGGGGAACAAACAAACTAGCTCTTAAGAAGAAAGAACCATGACACCTCTTTTCTCCGCATCACTGAAGTATTTATTAGGACTCTAAGGAAACACAGGGTTAAGCTGCAACAGACCAATTTTGAATAAAAAATATTTTCTTATTATCTGCTAAAAATTATAATTTTTTTTCTTTTTGCCTTCCTTTTAGTCTTATCTAAAGATTACTAGGTGGCATTGGGCATTGATGTCATAAAGGGTTTGTGGAGCAGAGACAAATATGTTGAATGAAGAAACAATTTTGACTTGAAGGTAATATAGACCCCCCCCCAAAAAAAAAGTTCAGGAGGGGTTTTAAGTAAGAACAGAATAGAAAGTGAAAGTTAATTTTTCAAATAGTGACAAATCCCAGGAGAACCAAAAAAAGTTTCTGGGTTGAGACATTATAAGCAATCTATCATTATGTTTTTAATCAAGATTAAAACACAAATTAAGTTTTGTTTAGCATCTTATTAAATCTATAGTGAATTATTCCTTCTATTGTTTTAGATAAGTCAAAAAGTTGAATAATGTTTTATTTTTTAGAAAAGAATTTATAAATAGAGTCTCTATTCTATGTAATTCTTTAATATTAAAATACATTTCTACTTTGAAATATCAGCTGCCACAGTCTGATTCTGGAGTACTTTTCAAGAACTCTGATTAAAATGTCATCTTAAATATTTGAATGACAGCATTTCCATTTTAAAAAGAAATTGGCACTCATTTAATCTTTGGTATTATGGAAAAAAGTGCATGAATTGATAGATCTTGTGCAGTCATTATAAAAATTGTTTATCTTTTGATTAGAAAGAAACTTCACATTTAGAGTATGCTTTAAGGTATAGCATATCTTGATTATGATTTGCTAATTATATGTGTCAGATTTTATGTTTCTTTGGAGGAAAGAAATGTTTAATGAGTTCAGGGTTGATTTTAGAGTCTTTAAAATGTTTGAGTAGATAATAGTGTACAGATACTTTAACAAGATAATCATTAGCTTTAGTTGTTGAGTGTTAGGTTTCAGGTACAAGCTTTTCCATTTAAAGAATGTTTTATTCCTAAGGGATCAACCGGCAATTACATCCACAATTCCTGAACAATGGAATTTCCTGCATGACTGTGACCATTTCTTTTCATAGTTACAGTGACATGTTTGGTTTGCAACAGTCCCTTAGCCCTTGGAGTAATTATCAACTTTCTCCCTGGACAAAGCTGGAGCGGAGCGGTGTCTGAGACCCTTGGTGTGATGTAGCATTGTTTTTGTTTTGATCACATTCCAGTGGGAAACAGCCACTTGGCCAAATTTACATCAGTACTTCCCATAGTAGCTATTGGAAACTAAGCACGGACAAAAATGTTCCTATACGATACATTTGTTGAGCTCTTGTAGCTTAGAATAAATAAGTAGATATATTTTGACTCTTCTTTTCCACACTTTTCCCCAATGTTTAAAAATATTTTGAGCAAGTGATGAAGTGTTGGCATTTGATCATTCTTAGGAACCTACTGAGTAAAAAACTGTATCATGCTGTATTCATTTACTAGGGCTGCTATAGCAAAGTTCAACTGGGTAGCTTAAAACAATAGAAATGTATTGTCTTTTCTGTAAGGCAGAAGCCAGATTGAAGGTGTTGGCATCACCATGTTCCCTTAGAAACCTGAAAAAGAAAATCCTTCCTTGCCTCTTCCTAGCATCTGGTGGTCTGCCAGCAATCTGACTTTCATTGGTTTGTAGATGCATCATTTTAACCCTCTGTTGTCACATGGTGTTTTTCCCTCTGTGCTCTGTGTCTTCATAACATCTTTCCTCTGTGTCTTTCTGTTTCTGTGCCTAAATTTTCTCTTTTTATAATGACATCAGTCATGTCAGATTAGGATTCATACTAATGATTTCATTTTAAATTGCTTACCTCTGTAGAGACTCTGTTTCCAAATAAGGTCACAGTATGAGGTACTGAGTGTTCGAACTTCCACCTATTATTTTTTTGTGGATACAGTTCAATCTGTAACACATGCCATCTACACATCACACTTTTTTTTTTTTTTTTGAGTCAGGGTTTTACTCTGTTGTCCAGGCTGGAGTGTGGTGGCACGATTTCAGCTTACCACAGCCTCAAACTTCTGGGTTCAAGCAATCCTCTCGCCTCAGTCTCCCGAGTAGCTGGAACTACAGGAGCACACCACCATACCCTGCTGTTTATTTTATCTTTTGTGAAAGTGAGGTCTCACTATGTTGCCTAGGCTGGTCTCTTACTACTGGGTCCACGTGATCCTCCTGCCTCAGCCTCTTGAAGTGTTGGGAGTATAGGCGTTAGCCACTGTGCCTGGCAACACATCTCTCTAAATAATCACAAAACATAAGGTACCGTGCTCAGATGCACAGATTTAAATGTTTTCTACTATGGAAGCAGTCTGTAGTGCTTGAATTGGAAGATGATGGATGGTTGCAGAGTTGCCCTGGTAGATGCTGAATGTCCTCTGGGTGGTATCGTTAGTCTGTCAGTCTGCTGTCTTTCCCTGCAGATTTGTTCTCTTCTAGTGTCCTTGACCACCCTGCTGTAACCAGTAATCCCCAAACCTCATTACGTCTACTGAGGATTTGAACTGGACTTTTTTTTAAAGTGATTGTGGTTGAGGATAGATAAGGATATTTGAGTTGGGGACATGGTTTGAGCACAAATATGTATAGATCCACATACATGTCAACTCTAAGGGAGACAGTGCCTGGGCCCATCTGACTGGGGAGCTGTGGGGAGACTCTACCTTCCAGGGCACACATGCCCCTTTCTCTTTATTTGCCTGTGTGACAAATGGTTGCTGAACTCTGGCTTTTGTTATAACACTGTACACTTTAATGCCTAGGAATTCAGGCAGAGGTGTCAGATTTCCTTGCTTCAAATACTGTTGTGCACTATTTTGGCATGTAGAAATAAGACCAGAGGATTTAATACTAAAGAGAATTGGGTCTCCATTCTTCCCTTTGGAAAGAACCTAAAACTACAAGTATGCTCTCTCTGCACTGAATACTTAGAGCCCTTATTGTCTGTAACAGTCCTTTGAGTGTTATATAAGTCACTGACTTGTTATTGCATATCTATGTCTTATATATAAATTATTATGCATGGACATTTGGAAGACAGAAATAAACCTTTTCACTGCCTGATTCACTCTAAATTATACTCTCCCCAGAACCCACATTCTAGCATCTCTAAAAGCAAGGTGTGTCTTCTAATCCATGGGTTGTTGCTATCACTGTCATGACAGGGGTGTCATTGCCTGCATATGGGTGAACTTGGTTGTAGTTCTTGATAATATTATCATATCTGTTGAGTTCTGGGCACTGGTGTTACTCCATATGTTGACTTTCATTGCCACTTAAAGTGTTTATAGAAAGAATACATTATAATTCAGTAACACAATGACAGCTATTTGTACATACAAAAGGCACAGAAATAAAGAAGTGGGACATTAATGGTAATGAAGTAGATATTAGTGATCAGAGGAATGACTACAATTCCATATGTGTGACTATCTATCTATCTATCTATCTATCTATCTATCTATCTATCTATCATCTGTATTAAAACAAGGCCTTACTCGGTTGCCCAGGTTGGAGTGCAGTGGCATAGTCATAGCTCACTGCAGCTTTGACCTCCTGGGCTCAAGCAATCCTTTCACCTCAGCCTCATGAGTAAGTGGAAGCACCACCATCTCAGGTAATTTTTAAATTTTTTTGTAGAGACAAGATCTTATTATGCTGCCCAGGCTTGTCTGAATTCTTGGCCTCAAGTGGTGTGCCCAGCTCAGCCTCCCAAAGTGCTAGGATTATAGACATGAGCCACCACACTGGGCTCAAATTACATTTTTTTTCACAAAGCAATTATTAAGCAATTTACATGACTTAAGAAAGACAGAGAGCCAAAAGTGGCTGAATATTGTTACATTGTGTACTAAAATGTGGGCAAAAATACTGTTTGTCATATGCCAAGCAAGGTGACTGAAGAAAGGTGACATTGCTGGTTACCCCTGAGTAAATAAAATAAACAGTAATGCATGAGAACTGGTATGATCCACTCATGCATTAATACAAACAATCAGCACAGGATTGTGTCATCAGTCAGTTGGAAGTGTTTCTTCTTTCTCAGTTGGCATAAAAGTATGGTGTGTCTTGCAACTAATGACATCATCGATTCAATAAAATATAGTATTTCTTTGCAATCTCCAGGAGTTCTAAGGTCTTAAATTTCTTGAGAAAACAGAAAATACTTATTGATTGATTGCATAGGATTTATTAGTTTAAATAGATAAGTGCTCCATTACTATGGCTGGCAGGGTTGGAGGCTGCCTCCATGAGGAAGAGAATGAGGTAGTATTTTCCTAATCTGCTTTATTACAAGGGTCTTGAAAATAAGATTTAAGTGAGGGAATAGAATAGAGGGGGTGGCTGGTGTGAAAGAAGATTGGAGCATGGGAAGAGAACAGGTTTGGCTATTAATTCGTCGCTTAAAAGCTCTGATTTTAACTTAATCATGTACATGAATACATGCACCAATTCATTTCAATAGATAATTCTATGCCATTTTCAAGTTTGCTTTTTAAAAATATATCTGCCAAATTACAGTTAGTATTAATATTTCTAAGAATACTTCCTTGATCATCACTCTCTCTTCTTAGCTTGCCTCGTTCCTCGCTACCCCTTTGTTTGTATTGTTTTGTATTGTTCCCCACCTTCCAGTTGTATACCCTAAAGTTTCATATTGTCATCCCTAGGATTCAGCTTGCACAATTTTAAAAAAATGTTTTCAAATGATCATTTAAATGGATACATTACAGCTATTTTACAGAATTCAATAGCCATTTATTAAAAAAATTAACACATTAGAAATGGAAAATTCCATAATCTGATATAAGAAATGTATGAAAAACCACAGCCAACACCATATCAGATGGTTGAACACTAAAATTTTTTCCCTTAAAATGAGGAAAAAGACATCAGCTTGCATAATGTTCATATCACTAATATCCATAAAGCACACATTTCAAAAACTGTTATTAAATACATATCTGTGGCTGACAATAACCCCAATTCCACAGGTCACTATAAAAGTACTTCCACTTTGTTTGCATTTCATAAAATCCTTATTAATTTCATGTGTCGTCTTACCCTTACATTTGTAAGACTCATCAAAAAGTTACTTATGCTTTATTCTTAATAATCCTTCTTTTCCAAAGTAAATATTAAGCATTTATATTTGCATAAAAGGGGAATATAATTAATATTTATTTTATATCGAATATGTATGCAAATTAGATGTAGTTTCATTTAATCCTAGAACAACTATATGAATTTCATATAGGTATCACAAATTTTGGTGCTATAAGTTACATTTTTAATATAAGAAAACAGACCAAAAATGCTTACATAGCCATAATGTGCAACAATCTAGCCCAAAATCTGTTTCTTTCTCTAAACCTGTGATAACCTTTACAGTGTAAGATAAACAGTAAGTATCTGAGGTAACTAGAGTGTTCTAAGCTGTTTAATTCAAAATGAGTCTCCATATAGTAATAATATTTCCAGTAATAATGGACATTCACTGCGTGCTGCTTTTGTGCCAGGTTAAGATTCTAAGTTCTTTATGGGCATTTAATGAGCAGGACAACTTAAAAGACAAAAGCCATAATCTTTTGCATTTTATAAACAAAGAAACTGAGGTAAAGAGAGTTAAGTAACTAGCCTTAGCTTACAGAACTTGGAATTAGCATGAGGATTCAGACCCGGGCAGTTCATCTCAGATCCTTCATGTATCATTCCTCCAGACCTGGATTTCCTTTTCACTACTTAAAAAAACCAAAGTCCAGAGAATCCCTGAGGGAAGAGCTGCCATGTTTCTCAAGAAATGTTGGTCTTAATATTCAAGCTTTAGGAAGTTGTTAGATCTTGGCACATCTCAGGATTTCTGATTAGTAACTGGAAAGAAGTGAAGAGACAGCTAAGAGTGTGTTCTTTTTTCCTATACTTTCTGTTCTGCTCCCTAATGGCACGATGAACTGGCCTCATTAACTGTATCTGGAGTACCAAGGTGGCATCACTTGCTGCCTCTCCAGTCTCAACTGCTTTTCACCTCACAGTCTCCACCCCAGACAGGGAGAACATTCCCATAGCCCCCATATACTTCATACACACATGCACACACAATCTTTTTCCTCAAAGTCTTGGCTCATGATGTCCCCGTTGTCTAGAATGCCCCTTGTCAACCCCCTACCTCCCACCTCAGTTGGACTCCTCCCACTCATCCTGTAGGAATGAACTAAGAGGTAACCTCCCCAGGAAACTTTCCCTTACCCTCTCCTCTCTGCAGCCCCCTTCCCACAGCTTCCCACCCCTCTCTGGGAAGGATAAACCTTTTCTGTCCTCCCTCAATCCCCTGCACATGCCTTTATCATTGAGCTTATCAGGCTGCTTTTATAAGTCATCTCTTGGTCAGCTTCTTGAAGGCAGAGAGTAGACAATTAATCATCCCTAGTGCTTAACAGAGCACTTGGCACAGCCCTTTAAAAGACATGTATTGATCCCGCACTCTGGGAGGCTGAGGTGAGTGGATTGCCTGGGCCTGGGGTTCAAGACTCGCCTGGGCAAATTGGTGAGACCTCATCTCTACAATAAATCAAAAAATTAGTCGAGCGTGGTAGCACACGTCTGTAGTTCCAGCTACTGGAAGAGTGAGGCAGAAGGATCTCCGGAGCCCAGCAGGTCGAGGATGCAGTGACCAGGAGCGGCCACTGCACTCCAGTCTGGGTGACAGAGTGAGACTCCAACTCAAAAAAAAAAAAAAAAGACATGTATTGAATAAAATGGAATGAAACTGGAAAATGACCCCAGTCACTAAGTCACCTCAGCTCCATCAAGTGGGTCAGAAGTGTTCAGTTATGTATTTTGAGGAAATTTTCCTCTTGCTCAGCCAAAAGACTTCAGGAAAAGGCTTTAAATGAGGAAAGAAAAAAAGAATTGGAACAAATGTCAGGAGCAATGGCTGTTGCCAGAAAAATTGTTCACTCAGAGGATGCAAATCTTCCCCTTCCTGGTGGCTGCCACCTCAGTCAGGTGAGAAGGGCACCTAAACCCAGAATGATGGGTCACATGCAACTGGGCACCCAGACAGCTACCCAGCAGTTTTATGAGGAAAATACATTTCTAAGTATACTGAAAGTGATCAAACAAAAGGAAAAACGTATGTCATGATATTTGAAACTGTGAAAGTAGAATGTTCTGAATGCTGGGAAGAAAGCACATATAACCTCAAGCCAGCCTCCTCTCCACCGCTTGGCAAAGTGTTAAAGACATTTTTTTTGTGTTTTCCAAGGACTTTTATAAGTGGATGGATGTTTGACTAAACTAGATGCTGGCCTGTGCTGCCAATTTTCACTGCCTACTCCAAGTAGGGGTTGTGGAGTAATTATAATAAAAATGACTCATTGTTTATTTAAAAGTCAGGTTACCAAAATGTTATACTAAATTATCAATTTATTATTAAACTGATATTGATATTATTATTTTAAAATACATTATGAACAACAATAGCAACAAAAACCTAGGTAAATGCAATTTTCAGAGGAAAGGGAGTCATGTCTCCCTCATAGTCGTGAAAGGGAAACGGCTCTGAATGTTGGTCAGAAATCTGGGACTAAACTTGAGCTTAACCTTTTGCTGGTCATGGGAATCTTGATTCCTTTTTTGCTTTTTTGAGTTGGAGTCTCACTCTGTCGCCCAGGATGGAGTACAGTGGCATGTTCACAGCCACCGCAGCCTCGATCTGCGGGACTCAGGTGATCTTTCCGCCTCAGCCTTCCAAGTAGCTGGAACTAGAGGCATGCACTATCATGCCCAGCTTATTTTTTTTAATTTATTGTAGAGACAAGGTCTCATCAAGTTGCCCGGGCTGTTCTCGAACCCCTGAGCTTAGGCAATCCTCTTACCTCGGCCTCCCAAATTGCTGAAATTATAGACTTGAGCCATCACGCCTGGCCTGAGAATCTTGAACAAGGTATTCAACTGTTTTGAGTGTTGGTTTTCTAATCAACAAAATGGTAAAATAATACTTACTTTGTGGAGTTACTATGAAGAATAAGTGAATTAACATAAAAAATATGCTTGTGTCTGAGACAGAGTAGATGTTCAGTGATAGTAGTAACTTCATTATTTAGTGGACATGAATAATTTACCTACTTTAAAAGTACCACAGTGTTTACCAAAATGTGTTTTGAGTCAGCAATTTCAACCACAGTTTTAATTACTGACAAAATGAAATATTAGGTTCTTAATATGTTTCTGATAAGTTACTTTTAAATCTTCAATATTTAGTAATCCTCCACAGAAGAGGCTAGGTGTGTTTGGTAAGAAATCCTTGAAGAGGGAAAGAGCAACACGAGTAAAACCCAGGTCAGAGCAGATGGCATGGTGATCTCTCAGATGACACCTGGTTTCTACTGAAATTCCTTAAAAAGGGCAAGAAGGAAGCATAATGCAGTTAACTACAGTGGAACTCTCGAATCAGTGACTCCCAGATTAAAAAGATATCAATACAACAATAACCCAAATGCAAATCCCTTGGTTCTACTTCAGCTCAGAAGAATCAGACTTTCTCGGGGTCAGGCTAGGAAATGTGCATTTTTAACCTGCTCCTGAGTTATTCTGATGATCAGCCACTTTGAGGAGCCGCTGTTAGAGACATCTCTTTGAGATTTACAGGTAGTTTTTTCAGACATCATTAATCATATTTCCAAAGCACAAACTATAGCAGAGGATACTATTTAATATGTAAAATTGTACTTACAGCTAAGTTGTAAAGAATATTCACCTGGATTTTTCTTGTTTTGTTACATTCACTTGTTTGGGATTTTAAAAATCCAATTTCTAGTTGAGCACAGTGGCTCATGCCTGTAATCCCAGCACTTTGGGAGGTGGAGGTGAGAAGATTGAGCCCACGGGCTCGAGACCAGCCTGGGTAGCATGGCAAGACTGCATCTCTACAATAAATCAAAATATTAGCTGGGCATGGTGGCGCACACCTGTAGTTCCAGCCACTTAGAAGGCTGAGGTGGAAGGATCACCTGACCAGCAGGTCGGGGCTATGGTGGCCGTGAGCATACCACTGCACTCCAGCCTGGGTGACAGAATAAGATTCCAACTCAAAAAATAATAATAATAAAAATAAAAAATAAAAGTCCGGTTTCTACTACGGTAGTTCCATGTGACCGAGAGAGCAAACACTTTTTCTACTCATCTGAGTGGTCCTGGGAAAAGAGAAATGAATCCCAAACATTTTAATGACAATAGTGTGATATTACTTGACTCTCATTTATGCCCAATAATGTAGCAGTCTTTACATATCAAGTAGAAGCAAGAAAAGCTCCACATTTATGTCACCTAGACTGACAGGTTGATAAAATAAAACTTGAGATGTAAAGAATAAGTGATATTCACAGATGAAATGTAACTGTCAAGTAAACAAAAATCTCTGTGTATAAATTCTGTTATCTCTAATTCCAGGCAAGGTGGCTATAGGCAAAATAAAGTTAGGGAATTTTAGTCTTTGGTGTCCTTTTTTCTCTTCTGGTCATCTTGTTTTTCTAAATCTCAATTAAAATGAATATTATTTGTTCCTGTCAAGTCCTGTTTAAATTATCAGCTGATAACTATGACAAAATGTATTGACAGTGCTGGATAGGTGAGACAGATTTGTTATCTACTGAGAGCATTTATAGAAGATCAAGCCTCGTCAAGACTCTGAAAAATTATGCTGTAAAAATTACAGCTTCGGAGGTGACAGAGTTGATATTTTTGAGCCGGGAGTTCTTGCCCATCTTCCTGTTCAAATTCCTACTCAACCTTCCTTAGCTGGCTTATAAAACTGTTCGTGACATTATTTTTATTCAAGAAATATGGAACTCTGAAGAAAAGAGGTTCAAAAGAGTATCCCTAAAGCAACACTGAGAAGAAAGAGTAGAATCATTTCATATATGAATGTGAATTATTAGTTCAGCAAAGGTTTATTATGCAAATAATACCCACAGAACAGGCAAAAATTCCTGCCCTCAAGTAGCTCACATTCTACCATACAATGAATAGCCAGATAGAATAATTCCTTGTAGAAAGCACAAAATGTCTATTGAATTTTTACTTGAGTTGTATCTTTTCTAGAGAAATAGACATGTATACATATAATCATGTACAAGTTGTCATTGTAGCATAATTTTTATGGTGAAAAATTAAAAGCAAACTAAATATTCATTGATGAGCAAATAGTAATATAGTGGGTATGATTTTTGCAGGCTCAAAACCCAAATATGAAAACAAAAGTAATAACATTATTTTTCTATAACCAATATGAAGATTATATGGTGAACTCCTATTTGGTTTGATGGAAAAAAATTTAATCTTGTCACATCCAGGTATCAATTCAGAACTTTTTCTTCTTGAGATGCAATTTAAATTACCAGGCACTAAGGAACTATAAGGCGAGGGATGGGGGCGCTTATTTCTTGGTGTCTGCCCATACTGGCATCTAGTGAGGGGTACAATTTTATTCTTAGTGCAAGGACACTGAATACGTAGAATTCTTAGAGTCAGAACCACCCAGCCAAGCTTTTTTTGAATTCCTGATTAACAGAAATGATGAGAGATGGTACAATAATTATTTCTGCTTTAAACCATTACAGTTTTGTGATAATTTTTTATTCAGTAATAGTTTATTGGAACCTCCCTTCTTTCGTCAATTTGGTAGCCCTTGGCCAGTCTTCTCTTCCCAGAGACCCATATGGACATCTGACCTTCCATCCCCTTCCATTCTCAGTGCTGACAACATTATGTAGTGTGATGGTGGGAGAGGGATGGAAGTGGGATACTTATCCTGACTCTTCAGTTATTCTTTTTCCAAGATATTGTTTCTGTTTGTTTTTTTTCCTTTTTACTCAGCTCTGCCCAAACTTTGCTTTTGAGTTTCAAAATTCAAAATAAGTACCTAAACACCTTTTCTTTATCAAAATAAAAACAGTGGCTTTCAAGACTATATTTTTTGCTGTGATTTTCCAAAGCTTACTTAGAAACTTAAATGTTAAGAAATGCACATGCTGTTTGGTTCATTTGAGTACATTAATCCTCCTCTGAGGCTTCGAACACTGCTAACTAAATGGAATCAAGTGCCAAGGATTAACTGTGTGTATGGGAAAGAAACCTTAATTAATATCTTAATATTTACTGTTAAAAAAAAAAACCTGTAGCAAGTCATGCTATAAACTAGTATGTATCAGGTAAAAAGAATGAGGGAAATCTACATAGATCTTGGAAATATTGTTAGGTAAGAAAAGAAAGTGACAGAAAAATTGGTCAGGCATATTGGCTCACACCTGTAATCTCAGTAATTTGGGAGGCCAAGGCAGGAGGATTGCTTGAGCCTGGGAGTTCAAAACCAGCCTTGTCTGCACAAAAAAGAAAACAAAATTGAAAAATTAGCTGGGGGTGATGGCCCATGCCTGTAGTCCCAGATACTTAAGAGGGTGAAGCAGGAAGATCACTTGAGCCCAGGAGGTCGAGGCTGCAGTAAACCATGATTGTGCACTGCATTCCAACTTAAGTGACAGAGATTCCAACTCAAAAAAAAAAAAATAAGGTACTATACTATTAAAAATATTTTAAAAAGCAAAACAATAAAACAAATATATTTTTTATAGATATGTATATATACATGCATACATAAATAAACTCTGGAAAAATTCTTTTTAACTATGAGGAGATACTAGTTTGTGGAAAAATCAAAGGCTTTACTTTATATGTATACTTTGAAGTTTTTATTTTTTTAGAGTGAAGATTAGTTTTGTAATTAATTTTTAAATTATAATAATTAGAACTTAAGTTTTTAAGATAATTAAGTAAATATTCTGACATAGACATTGACAAATGTACTCTATCTACAAATATTCAGATATAATTTATAGAGAAACATAACAAATTAAAGTGCAAGTCAGTTTTTGAAAACATTAAGAACCTTATGCCTATAAATTTTTCAAATAATAATATAAGGAAAAAAACCTACTCACATGTCTCCCAAAATGTCATGTCTCCTAGATATTGTTAAAGTTTGTAAATATAATTTCTGTTGCATAAATATAGTAGTAATTTTTCTCAAGATATGTGATGTAGATACTAATTGACCTTGGGTTTTTCAGAATTATTATAATAAGGTCACATCATATACTCATTAACTAAACCAGTATATATTTACTGCGTAACTACTATGTTCCAGGAAGAAAAGTTAGGCATGTTTTAAAATAGAGATGGTCTCTGCCCCTCCAGAATTGACAGTCTTGTGGAAGAGATAAAAATTACTTATAATCACACAAATAAGCATATGATTACAAATTAAATAAGTTCTCTGGGCAGTGGCTTTTAATCTCAAGCAGAGGTGATTTTGCCCCCCCAGACATTTTCAGTTGTCACAAATTAACCACTAAAGGCAAAGGACATTCTTGTTTTGCCCTGTCTTCTTTGCTTGCCAACATACACAGAACTAAAGATTTCAAATAGGAAAGACTCTGTATTCTCTTTAATGAGGTCAGAATAGGGAGATTTTTGGGGAGCACTAACTTGAGGAATAAATGACCAGGATGAAGAAGAGGAGTGGGGTGGTGCTACTGGCATCTAGTGGGTAGAGGCCAGGCATTCTGCTAAGCGTACTACAATTCATAGAACAGCCCTGTAACAACAAAGACTCATCCAGCCCAAAATGTCAATAGTGCCAAAGTTGAGATACTCTGCTGTTAAGGGAAAAATAGATAGTATTTAAGGTGCATAACTGGTGGGGGGATTGGGAATTACTTAAAGTCTCTCTATTATCTAGTATGGACATTCAGAGAAAGGTAAATTACCACTAAAGACAAAGGGTACATTTGTTTTGCCCTGATTTCTTTGCTAGCCAACGTACACAGAAGTAAAGACTTTGAATAGAGAAGACACTACATTCCCTTCTCTAATGATGAGGTCAGAAAATGAGGGGTAGCCATTGCCTTGCTAGACTCTGGTGTGGCCATGTGCTCTTTGAGCTATGACTGTAACCATGTGTCCTGGCTTTGACCCCTTCCCCCACCCTTGGAAGGTGAACCCTTTCCCTCTAATTTACTATTAAATAAACTATATTTTCTAATCTTAAAAAAAAAAAGAAAATGAGGGGTCCTTTGGGGAGCACCAACTTGAGAAGTGAAAGTAGAGAATGAAATAAGAAGCCATCTCAGTAATACATCAACATTAAGGACTATGTCAGAATCTAAAGTTATCCCTTATTTGTTATATCTGTTATGTATAATTTTGTCACGATGCAAAACAAAACAAGAACAAAAATAAAACGAAAGAAAACAAAAAGTGCTCACAAACCCAAAGGGCCCTTATGGTTGTCTTTGAAAGTGACATGGCACGGGGGAAAGGCTGAGCTCCACTCGGCAGCCAGTGCTGGGAAAGAGAAAGACAAGGAGCTGCAGCTCTAAAAATGCCTTGACAGCTAACCAATGTCAAGAATCTCTGGAAAATGAAAGGCTTGGGAAGTTGTGACCCAGGGTTAGCAACATAAAGATCTACCGAGGGTTTGCAGTGGTAAGTAGTGAGTCTGATGGAATTATCAGTCCTACCTATCAGTCTATTTTTCTAGTTGGTTTGGTGAGATTGCTGTGGTTAATGATTAATGGGTTCACTAACTCCTGTAAGTAAAAAAGTTTCTGATACCTTTCTGGAATTTTCCATCTTTATAGAAGGAGAAATACAAAGGAAGATAGCCAGAAGAGCATTCCTAATGGGGGCATATGGTATAAATCTATCCAGAAACTTCAAGGTTATCACCAATCCAGAAGTTGTGACATGAAATGACACATGGTATAATGCTATGTTTGTCCCTATATAGTTGAAATTAAGGTTGGTTGGATTTTGCAATTCTTCCCACATTCCTGCCTGATCTGTCTGCTCCAATCTAACTTGGGAAAAGGAAACTCTGGTCTTTCACTACTGCAGTTCCCATTTCTATACATGTGCAGCTCACACCCTTTAGGTCCCTTTCTGCATGACCTCCATACCAAAGGTATTAACATCTCTGACAAATGGGAAATAAACTAGCTCAGAATACAATCAAATGGTTGAGGTTTTTCCACTGTGAGGAAAACTTTTCTACATATAAGAATTACATTGTGGCAATTTTTAAAAAAATAAAAAGCTTCGTGGGCCACATTTGAATTAAAAATGGTTATTAAAGTATCTTCTTTATAATTTGTCTTCAAGATAATAATGTATAGTGTAGGAGTGTTTCAAGTTATAAAAATAACATGTAAGAACTATACAAAAATTGGAAATAACACAAGGAAGAAAATAAAAATTACTTTAATTCCAATATCAAGTAGTAACTGTTGTTAATATATTTAATTATATTCTATTGCTCTCTTTAATCTATGATTATATTAGCATATATTTTAAATGAGATGAAATAAATATAAAGAGTTCATGTTTCAAAAAATATATAAATTTTTCTTTTTTAAAAGTTGCAAATAAATATAAATAAAATATTTTAGAGCTAACAAAGAAGGTTACAAATTACCCTGACATATTTCTTTATGCCATGATACATAACTAAGCAAAGAAGCTTAAGAATTGACATAGAATAAAAAATAACAGAAGTATCAGTTTAAGATTATAAAAGTTCTTAAAATGGTTAAAATGATTTTCTGTGTAAAAAATTTGGGGCCCAGAGTTTTTCATATTCAACATTTCTATAAATGAACAACTATAGAAAGAGTTTTGCTCCTTTTCCAGAGAGAATGATTTACTGATCAGCCCTAGCTTTGCAGATAAATGTCTAGTGCTTATTTGCAACAAATGAATCACTAATAGGACCACCCACACATACTTCAATCTTTGTTTTCTGCAGAGAAAAATCAGTAAAAATGCATTTGTGTGAATCTATAGCATATTCTTTTTACTTGAAATTTGTTGTGAGTCTAAAAATATTGTGACTAACATTTTATTTCTAAATTCTTTCATTTCTTAACATGGCTATCTTAGATGCCTCTGTGCCCAGATTCAACCCAGAGGCTGCCATCTCTGATTTCAGCTATGAAGAGGGAAGGTGGGGCACGGGGGTCACGGGTCACACTGTTTTTAGTCAAAAACTCATGAAAACTCACTCAGTTCAATATGGCAGGTGCATTCATAAATCACCCATCTTGAAATGGGCAAACGTGTTGAAAGACTCTTCCCCAGCCCCAACCAAAAAAAAAAAAAAAAAATTCTCTGAAGTTGAATGCAGCCTCTCACAACAATACTAGCTGGTACACTGATGCCGATGGGTTCCTAGAACAGTTACCTAGTGGGGGAAACCTGTACTACAAAGAGCCCACCCTCCAAAAGATAATTCTGGGTTTGTTGGGGTCCCCTTTCTATGCATACAATCATGCTTGCAATCTCAGTAATTTGGGAAGTTGAGGCAGGAGAATCGCTTGAGCCCAAGAGTTGGAGACCAATCTGGGCAACATAGTGAGACCTTGTTTCTATGAAAGGAAGGAAAGAAGGGAAGGAAAGAAGGAATAAACAAAAATAAAATATTATTTAGCCGTAAAGAAAAAAGGAAATATCGCCATATGTGACAACAAGAATGGACCTTGAGTACATCATGCTAAGTGAAATAACCCAGATAGAAAGACAAATACTGTATTATTGCACATTTAGATGATATCTAAAATTGTCAGACTTAGCCAAGCACAGTGGTTCAGCCTGTAATCCCAGAACTTTGGGAGGCTGAAATGAGGATTGCTTGAGCCCGGGGGTTTGAGACCAGCCTGGGCAACTTGGTGAGACCTTGTTTCTACAATAAATCACTGAAACTAGCTAGGTGTGGTGGCATGCATCTGTAGTTCCAGCTACTTGGAAGGCTGAAGCAGAAGGACTGCCTTAGCCCAGTAGGTGGAGGCTGCCGTCGTGGTGAGTGTGCCACTACACTTCAGCCTGGGTGACAAAAGTGAGACTCCAACTCAAAATAAATAAATAAATAAACAAACAAATAAATAAATAAAATAGTCAAACTTAATAGAAGCAGAGACTAGAATGAGGGTTGCCAGGAGCTGGAAGAAGGGGGTAAATAGAGAGTTAGTAATCAACGGGCATAAAGTTTCAGTCAAATAAGATGAAAAAGCTATAGAGATCAGCTGTAGAACATCACACCTAGAGTTAACAACACTGTACTGTACATTCAAAAATTTAGTTAAAGGGTAGATCTCATATTAAATGCTGTTACTACAATCTAAAAGAGAATGATCCAGGCATGGTGGTTCATGCCTGTAATCCAAGCACTTTGGGAGGCCAAGATGGGAGTATTGCTTGGGCTCAGGAGTTCCAGACTAGCCTGAGCAACATACATAGCAAGACCTTGTCTCTACAAAAAGTTAAAAAAAAATTAGCCAGGTGTGGTGGGGCCCGCCTGTAGTCCCAGCTATTTGGAAGGCTGAAGCAGAAGGATTGCTTTAGCCCAGGAGGTCGAGCCTGCAGTGAGCCATGATCATGCATGCCTCTTGCACTTCAGCCTGGGCAACAGAGTGAAACCCTGACTCAAAGAAGGAAAGAAGGAGAGGGAGAAAGAGAGAGAGAGAGAGAGAGAGAGAGAGAGAGAGAGAGAAAAGAAGGAACAGAGGGAGGAAAGACAAAGAAAGAGAAAAATAAAAATTAAAATGGGATTGAGAAGGACACATGCAGTGAATAAGGAAATGACTCATTGGAATGCAAAAGAACTAAGGGCTGGCTGACATCCAGAATTGCTAAGAAATGTCCTTCATCTTTCACAAGAAAGCAGGAGACTTAGCTTTGTGATGTTATCCTCATTTTTCAAAGAGTAATGAATAAGTTATTTTTCTTAGCTCCAACTTATTCTATTCCATCATAACTTCTATAAAATTATTCTTCACTCCCCGATACTGGCATTATAGTCTCGCATGCCTTTCCCTTCGTAGCAGTATGTGCTATTGAGCTGTCAGATAGAGGCTGCCAAATAAAATATATTATTTTATTTGTCCAAGGTGGGAATGGTAATCAGAGCATTTTCTAGTGACAAAGACAGTGATGCCCTTCATCTAGAAACTTCATTAGGAGTTACAGATCAACTAGAGTACAGGTGAGGAACACTGAGAGGCATCATCTCTGAATTAAAATTAGAGTTTGGTTGTGAAGTGGTTCTTGTGTTTAAAAACCACATCCTTTCAGGAAGATTTAGACAAAGCCAAAAGCTTCTACCATTTTCTTCACTGATATAAAATATTTATAGCATATTCATTTATTTGGATCTCTTTTACTATGCCGCCCACATCCTTGAAACCTCTCCTCGATTTCAAAGCATGTCTGACCCTTAGCGACTTAACGAATCAGGTACTAATGACATGACACCTCAGTTTCACTGCTAGAACAAATGTCATCAGACACTTGGAGGGGGGTAAAAGAAATCTCTTAGGTGGCAAAACTATATAATGAGCTAAGGATTAATTACCTGAAAAAGATTTGCTGATAAGGCAAGGCATGTAGCACTAAGAGTGAATCTTTTTCTCTGTTTAATTCAGCTATAAGTGCTATACATGGTAACATGTGATCTTGAGCAGGAGAGCATTTACATGTGAAGGATTGGGAGTCTGGATTTAATTTTGCCCTTAAAAAGCATTGCGTTTGACTTTTTTGTTATTGTTCTTGTACCTAAAGATATTTAAACATGGTCAGGCTCCGTGGCTCAGCCTGTAATCCTAGCACTTTGGGAAGCCGAGGTGAGAGGATTGTCTGAGCCCACAGGTTCAAGACCAACCTTAGCAACTTGGTGAGACCTTGTCTCTACAATAAATCAAAAAAATTAGCCGGGCATGGAAGCGCATGCTTGTAGTTCTGGCTACTTGGAAGACTGAGGCAGAAGGATCCCAGAGCCCAGTGGATCGACCCAGGGGTGCGGGTGGCCATCAGTGTGCCACTGCACTCCTGCCTGGGTAACAGAGTGAGACTCTTACTCAAAAAATAAAAATAAAAAATATTTAGACATTATATATACACACATATTAATTATATTTGTTTGGTCAGGACTATGCCTCTCCTTTCTTGTTTTTTTAATAGAAATATATCACTATATCCTTTATGCTTTTCACTTGCTGTAGTCAGCATTGAAATCAGTAAAAGGAAACCTGACCTGGGAAAAAAGATCACAGTAGTTGAACTTAAAATTCCAATCAAGGCCGGGCACAGTGACTCACGCCTATAATCCCAGCATTTCGGGAAGCTGAGGTGAGAGGATTGCCTTGAGCCCTGGGTTCAAGGCCAGCCTGGGCAACTTGGTGAGACCTCATCTCTACAATAAATTTTTAAAAATTAGCCAGGCATGGTGGTGCGTGCCTGTAGGTGCAGCTACTTGGAAGGCTGAGGCAGAAGGATCACCTAGGCCACGGTGACCGTGAGCATACCACTGCACTCCAGCCTGGGCAACAGAGACTCCAATTCAAAATAAATAAATAAATAAAATTTCAATCAAGTTGTTCAACAAAGTAGCATACATATTTGTAAAAGGTTCAGCAGCTTTATCTCTTTACCAGTACTCTAGATTTTTCAATTTATTAATAAGTATTTCTTATCTACATATATGCATACAAGTAATTTCATGATTTTTAAGTAAACACCTGAAGTTCTTTCAACATGCTTCAATACTGTAATACAGTATATTTTAATGCTGAGTAGTTTTAATGAATGTTTGTGAGAGAAACAACTGAACTTATAACTAGTCTGGTAATCTCTTAAAAATGGTATAAAAGAATGTCAGGAGATCAAAGAAAAACATTAACATCCCAAGACATTTATTTTAAAGTATTATGACTTCTGATTCACAGGGATTTAGTCAAGATATAAACAATCTTGGTTTGTTTGACTTATATGTGTAGTATGATATCTTGGCATTTCTTATTTACTTGTCCTATCTAGGTTTTCGAAAGAGTTTCTTGATTTTGTCAACATTGGCACAGTCTAAAAGGTCATTCTGATATACCGGAGGTTTCATTACTGCTAGGACTTGCTATTGTGAAATATTTTCACACAGTAAAGAGTTCCAGATGGACACATTTTCTATACATTTTATCATATTCTGAGATAATAAAAATTATGTGGTTGTTCTGAAGTATAATTATATTTCACAAGATCAATTTTTTTATTGTTGCTGTCATGTTTTTTGTGTGTGTGATTTTATTTTGGTTATCAAAAACTTTCTTATTTAAATAAAATATTTATTTAAAGGTCAAAGATGCTCTTTCTTGACTCAATACTTGCTCCTCCCCAAGGTAGTAAATGACCTAAAGAGTGAACGTCTCATGGACTTACATATATTCAGTTATTTCTGAAGAACAAAATCTGATTCTCCAAGATTCCAAAATCTCTCTCTTCCCTTAGGAAACTCTTCAGTGATGCATCTGCACACATAAACTGCCCTGAAAGGAGAGAATATCAGCTGTTCTTCTTAATGTGTGTCTTGAGACAGAGATTTGGTTAAAGAAGTATTGGAGGAATGAAATGAAATGAAAAAAAAAGAGAGAAAAAATAAAATGAAGTAAATCAGAGAATTAGACTTAGATTCTATATTTTAAAATTAAAAAGGATTTTAAAAATTGAAAACCATTCAATTAAAAATACATACAGCCGGGCTCCGGTGGCTCAGCCTGTAATCCCGCGCCTTTGGGAGGCTGAGGTGAGTGGATTGCCTGAGCCTGCGGGTTCGAGACCCGCCTGGGCAGCGAGACCTCATCTCTACAATAAATCAAAAAAAAATCAGCCGGGTGTGGTAGCGCATGCCTGTAATTCCGGCTACTTGGAAGGCTGAGGCGGAAGGATCACCGGAGCCCAGCAGGTCGAGGCTGCGGTGGCCGGGAGCGGCCACTGCACTCCAGTCTGGGCGACAGAGTGAGACTCCAACTCACAAAAATAAATAAATAAATAAATAAATAAAAATACATACATTTAATGTCTCCAGCTCATAAGCATTCTCTTAGATTCTGGCGGTATGGAACTAACACAAATCCCTGCCCTGGTTGGGCTTATTTGTTCAGGCAGGACTATGCCTCTTTTCTTGATGTTTAATATTGACTGGGCGCAGTGACTCATGCCTATAATCCCAGCAATTTGGGAGCCAAGGTGAGAGGATTGCCTGATCTATAGGTTAGAGATCAGCCTGGGCAACTTGGTGAGACCTCATCTCTACAATAAAATAAAAAAAATAAAAATAAAAAATTAGCCGGGCACGGTGGCTCATGCCTGTAGTTCCAGCTACTTGGAAGGTTGAAGCGGAAGGATCACCTGAGCACAGTAGGTTGAGACTGCAGTGGCCATGAGTGCCACTGCACTCCAACCTGGGCAACAGAGTGAGACTCCAACTCAAAAATAATAATAATAATAGTGTTATATCACTATATCCTTTATGCTTTTCACGTGCTGTAGTCAAAACTAAAATCAGTAGAAGGAAACTTGGCCTGAGAGAAAAGGTCATGGTTGTTGAACCTAAAATTCCAATCAAATTGTTCAACAAAGTAGCACATATATTTGTAAAAGTTTCAGTGACTTAATCTTGGAATCTTTCTAAATAAACAGAATCTCTCTACCAGTACTCTACATATTGCAATTTGCTAATAATAGGAATAAGTGTTTGAATGTTTGTGTGTGCTCATTTGCATATCTGGAGAGGATAGATATGAATATTTAAAGGTAGCAGTTTGGTTTGTTGTTGGGTGGATAGTGTACTCAGGCATGAGTCAATATATGTATATTAACCTCTGAAAGTCTAGATCTCAGGCAGGACTGGAGACCCATGATTCAAGGACAACATTTAGCTATTAGTACCCCATTAATTAAAAATATGATTTACATACTTTGGGCCTCCTTCCATCCTAACGGAACTATCTGCCTACCAGATTTCAGACTCAGCTGATATTCAATATTTTACATTTTAGGTAGAATTTGTCCCGGAGCCTGGGTTATTGAAAATACATTTCTAATCCTAGGACTTGGATAACTTTCCTCTAAGGACTAATTATCCTATCAGCCTGTCTGGATACTCCCTCTCGGCCTAATGGAATCTAAGGTTTCGTATTTCACCCTCTTTGACATCTGATGGCAAATGCCACTGCCAATGACAAGCATATTAGCTACAAAAATTGACAAATAAAAGACAAACAGGAACTTCATAAATGCAAAACCTGTTAGAAATAGATAAAGTTTCATATGATTCACCAAGAGGTTGAAGTTCCAAATCTTAAAGTCTTCATTGCATTACTTATAGCATTGCATAGTACACACACACACACACACACACACTCATTACATTCTCATACGTCTTACTGCTGTTCTGTGCAGTTTCCAAAAGTTGGAGTACAGTGGGTAAGCAAGGTCCATCTGGTTTAACGTGTTTATAGTATGCCTTAGAGTTTTATTTCCATGAGTCCAGAGGGATTATATCAAGCTTTGAAATTCAGGACTTCACTGGAATTACTCAGAGTCTCCTTTCCAGTAATCTATCTTCTTTTCTGCATCTCTCATCTATGATGAAGCTAGCCTCTTATCAGTTGACTATAGTGTTTAGTTTTATCATTTGGTACCAGGTTTACATTAGGATGCATCTAAACCAGATGGAGCCTTGTGTGGATCATATGGCCAAGCTAATTGGACCACTTATCTTTCAGCCTTTCTTAAGCCAAATTTAGTTTTGTCATTTCTCATAAAACATTCTCACTCTCAATTCACAATCTCTTTCCTCATTGACACATTAACATAAATGCAATGAAGAAGATTCCAATTGCAACATGTTATTACCTATTATGATCTTAGGGGCTATAAGGATGTTGTCTTTCCTTTATTTACAATTGGGTTCACTACCTTCTTCCTGGTATTCTCTTTCTTGAATTCATGGGTTTGCCCTTCTAGTCAGTGGGGACATTGGAGCAGATGGCTATGATATTAAGAGCCTCTGCAGGCAGGCAAGTTGTGAAATGAGACATGAGAGATAAGGGGATCGGAATCTGAAAGCCCTAGCCCCAACGGATGAAGTGGAGGGGAATGGTTGGAAGCACAAAGAATCCTAATATTTGGGATATGGATCTAGGTCCTTGGCTTATACTCAATGAAAACTTGATGCTAGATACCAGATTGATGACTCTCAATAGCCTAGATGTAACACGAGGACAGAGATGATGTCTTATTCAGCATGACAAACCTAGTACAAAGTCTAAAGGGTTTAGCATATGGTAACAATAATGGTAGCAAAAATGCAACGAGTGCTCACTAAGTTTTTCAAATCATCCTTACACCAAATTTATGAGATTATCACTATTTTCTCCAATTTATACAAGAGGAAATGAGAGACAGAAAGGTTTAGGAACTTACCTAAGAGGACACAAATAGTAAGTGATGGAGACAGTATTCCAACTCAGTCATCTGGCTTTAATCTCATGCTTAACCAATAGCTTAGAGAGGAGAGTGAAGGAGTAAAGGGAGCAGTGGGACCTGAGGATCACTTTCTCTCCCTTTAAAAAAAAAGTGCCCGCTGCTCAAGACTTGAAAGTCAAAGAATGGTAGGTATACTGAAGACTTATTGATCCTACAAGACTAACCAGTCTTAGAGCTTTATGTCAGGGTCAACCAATCTAGAAAAGTCCTGAACTGAATACTTTCAAAGTTGGAGCAACCACAAGAAAACCTTTATTTGCTGCTAGCAGGAAGGTCATTCGGAAAGTGGGACAACCCTGTTTGGTAGTGAACAGAGGCTTTATATGTTACAGAAACTGAAGTTGGTCAGGAGAAAAGAGAACAGAGAAACAAAAATACCACATACAGAGTGAGGTAACCGTTCTTGGATATAGATGGCTAGGTATAAGCAAGGCCATTCTGAGACTTTAGCCAGGAAAATAGGTTATAGCAGATTTGGGCAAGTCTTTTTGTGTTTTGGGGTTTATATTTAAAAAAAAAACTTGACTGGAGGTTTGCAACTCTTAGTTTAGAAGGTTTGCACAAAAGATTTTAAACCTCTCCACCATCATGATTTATCTGCCAGTGGCTGTTGAGGCAGAGGTCCACTGTCCGGACTCAGTTCCAAAGTTTATTCTGGGAGCTACCATACTCAGCACTCAAAACCGAACAAAAATTTGCTAAATAAATGAAAGAAGCTAAATTATTATGATGTAGATGAATAGCCAAAATACTTACCATGATATTATGAAGTTAAACAATTTTTAAAGTTTCAATAAATATGTAGTCATTTTACTCAGACTACTAATTTTGCTTATCCATAGACCCTGGAACTTTCCAGCATTCATTAAAAACACCAGTGTTACGGTTTCCCTTACACTGTATTTAAAGAAATATCTCAGGAACTCTAACAACATTATAATGATAAAGAAAATTTTTTTGTGTAATTTTATCACTCAAACACACCAATCTTTATACTTTGTTCTACATTACTTACTTGTATGACTACATTTCTGCATAATTCTTAGTTATGATTTTTTTTTTTTTTTGAGTTGGAGTCTCACTCTGTCACTCAGACTGAAGTGCAGTGGCCGTTCCCGGCCACCACAGCCTTGAACTGCTGGGCTCCGGCGGTCCTTCTGCCTCAGCCTTCCATGTAGCTGGAACTACAGGCACGCGCTACCATACCCAGCTAATTTTTTGATTTATTGTGGAGATGAAGTCTCACCAAGTTGCCCCGGCGGGTCTCGAACCCAAGGGTTCAGGCAATCCACTCACCTCAGCCTCCCAAGGCGTGGGATCACAGGCTGAGCCACAGAGCCCGGCTAGTTATGATTTTTAATAATTCTTGCTGGAATATAGAAGTACATTTCACTTTTTGAACCTCGTGTGTGGAATTGATCACAAGCTCAGTTTATGGCATCCCATGACTCTCAGTGCAGTCAAGACCCTTCTCTTGTGCCCTTTTCTTGATTTTCTTCATTTCTGTTCCCAAAACACATTTCCTTCTCTGACAGACATAATATTTGTTAAGCGTTTTAAATGTCTATATGTAGCATTTTGTTGTGTATATTGCCTTCAGTTTTTAAGAAACACACACAAATACTGCTGCAGTGAATATCCTTGTAAATGTCACATAACAGGCTTTGAGAGTATGTCTCTGAGACTCATACCTGAGAGCGGGACTGCTAGGTCACAGCTTTTTGCACAATGGGTTGCATTAAGTACTGTCAGATTGTTTTTCAGAGTGACTCAAATTTTTTCTTTTCACCTATAAGTCATGAAGCTTCCAGTTAACTTCCATTCTCATCAGGCAGTATCCAAATTTTTAAAATTTGCTAATTGAGGATCCTAAAGTGATAACTCATTATCGTCTAATTTGCCTTTCCTTAGTATCTGATAAGTTTGAGAATCTCTCATCCATTCAGTTTTCCTTTTTAATGTGGTTGCTATTCTAGTGTTTGTCCATTTCCTTTTTCTTTTGATATGCAAAATTTTTCTTTGGTTAAAATATTAACCCCTTGATAGTTTCAGATACTATCAGTTTCCTCTGCCATTCTGTCTATATCTTTGTAAAAGAGAGATCTTGAATTTATCCGATAAGCATATCTTATATGTGTTAGTTCAGTACATCTTTTTCTATCACACAGTTACAAGATATTCCTCTACATTTACTATTATGACTTTAAAAGTTTCCACTTATATCGTATATAAAGTAAGGATTCAGTTTTATTTTGTTCCATATACTGAGCGAGATTTTTCAATACAATCTACCAAATGATGAATTGGTGCTCCTTTCATTATATATAAAGTTATATATATGTGCATTGTATATAGTAGTGAACATTTTATATATATACATGCATATTCTCTCTCTTAAGTTTCATTAGTTTATCTGCTCCCCACTAGTATAATTTTGTTTTTATTACTAAACCTTTCAGCTTTAAAATTTAGTACAAGCAGCACCCTACTTTACTCTTATTTTTTCCTTACTGAGCTAGTCACAGATTTTTTATTCCATCTAAATACTAAAATAAATGTTTCTATATTTTTTTAAATATTGCTAAAATTTTTTATTTGGATTATAATGAATTCAGAGATTAATTTGGGAAATATCAATATCTTTACAATGAAATTTGCTCATTTTTGATCATGATATAGTTCTCCACTTATTCAAGTCTTTTTTAATGTCTTTGAGAGCATTTCTAAATGTTTTCTATAAAGATATTATGCTGCATTGTTTAAATTAATTCCTAGATGCCTCATAGTTTTTGCTGCTGTTGGGAAAGATATTTCATTTTCTTTGCTTTTTTTTTTCTTTTGAGATAGAGTCTCACTCTGTCACCCAGGTTGGAGTGTAGGAGTGTAGTGGCTCACTCATGGCTCACTGCAGACTCAAACTCCTGGACTCACATGATCCTCTTGCCTCAACCTCCCAAATAGTTGAGACTACAGTTGTGTGCCACCATGTCCAGCTAATTTTTCTTTTCTTTTCTTTTCTTTTTTTTTTAAGAGATGAGGCCTTGTGTTGTTGTCCAGGCTGGTCTTGAACTCCTGCCCTCAGGTAATCCTCCTGCCCTAGCCTCCCAAATTGCTAGGATTACAGGTGTGAGCTACGGCACCCATCTGGGAAAGGTATCACTCTGTTGCCCAGACTGGAGTGCAGAGGCACTCTCACAGCCACCGCAACCTCAACCTGCTGGGTTCAGATGATCCTTCCACCTCAACCTTCCAAGTAGCTGAAACCACATGCATGCGCCATCATGCCAGGCTAATTTTTTATTTTTTTAATTGTAGAGATGAGGTCTCGCCAAGTTGCCCAGGCTGGTCTCAAACCCATGGACTCAGGCAATCCTCTCATCTTGGCCTTCCAAAGTGCTGGGATTATAGGCATGAGCCAACGCGTCTGGCCAAAGGTGATTTATTAAATGCTTCTTCTACATCTATTGAAATTATCAAATAATTCTCTTTTGTTCTTTATTGTATTAAATTATATTGATACATTTTCAAATAATTTACTGCCTACTCGACTTCTCTCTATTTGGATACCAATTATATCTCATAAAAATATCATGTCTAAAAAGAAATTCCTGGGGTTTTTTTTCATCCTCCTTCACCCCTTACCATAATTCCATTCTTGAAACATGCTCCTTTGACATCTGTCTTTCCTTTCTTGGAAATGGTAAAAAACAGTTCTCCCCCTTTTGCCAGCATAAATCTCTATTTATTCTTAAATTCTCTCCTCCACAACTGACATCTGGTCTAAGACTCTGATCTAAGAGATCCTGAAATTCTCTCTTCCACAACTGACACTTAGATCAGATGTCCTTAAATTTTACCTTAAATTTAAAGTAGCCCTAGAATTGATTACTTCTTACTGTCTCCACCATGTTCATCCAGGTCCACCTTCCTGTCTGTGTGGAAAAATTGAAACTGGTCTCTTCCTACTTCTATTTCTGTTCCCACACAGTCTATTTTTCACCATTGTGTTCTATATTCTACTTTTTGCCTGCAAAGTTTTTTATTTTTATTTATTTATTTTTTATTTTTTTCTGAGTTGGAGTCTCACTCTGTCGCCCAGAATGGAGTGCAGTGGCATGCTCCCGACCACACAACCTCGACCTACTGGGCTCCGGCAATCCTTCTGCCTCAGCCTTCCATGTAGCTGGAACTACAGGTGCGTGCTACCACGCCCAGCTAATTTTTTGATTTATTGTAGCGATGGGTCTCGCCAAGTTGCCCAGGCGGGTCTCGAACCCTCGGGCTCAGGCAATCCACTCACCTCAGCCTCCTAAAGCACGGGATTACAGGTTGAGCCACCGAGTCCGGCTCAAAGCTTTTTAAAACAAAGTCAGATCCAGTCATTCCCCTGGTTAAAAACTTCAAATGGTTTTCCATCTCATTTAGAGCAAAAGTCAAAGTTGTTACAATGACCTGGAACACCCTCTAAAATCAATCTCTGACTTCCCTATTCCCCTTAGCTTCTACTCCATTACGCCATAAGTTTACACTTGCTTTCTTCTCTGCACAGGATGCCCTCTTTCCAAATGTATGCCTGGATCACTCACGTCCTTCAGGTCTCTGCCCACAAGACACTTACCAGGGAGATTTTCCTGGGCAACACTCCTCTTTTCTGCTTCCTAATTCACCCTCTGCTTTCTTGGCACTTGTCATCATTCTACAGAATGTATTTACATATTTATATATTCATTATCTAGCTTCACAATGGAATATAAAAATATAATCACTAATGGTGATTTTATATACTTGCTACTAATTTTAAAATATGAATTGCCTGTGGATATTATCTAATTCGTATTTTTATTATTCCTTATAGCATAAATCCAAAAAATTTTCTATATATTTCCCTCAGATTCATATTCTGTTGTTTTGTTTTGTTTGCATTATTTTTCTGCACATGTGTTACTTTTTTTGTAGTGGTGAGTTCTTTCCTTAGTAATTTATTTTATATCATTTTAAATAAAATTATTAACCATCTGAAGATATAACAATTTATCCATCTTCTTTTTAAATAAAATGCTTTAAATACGTGGCAGTCCATGTTTATATATGGCAAAAAAATAAAGATGTGAGATATCTATAAATATTCCCCACCTTCATAAATAGTTCTCCTAACACTACTTCCCAAATAATTTTTTATTTCTTCATTGTTGAAGTTGGCTACTTTTACTGCCCCATTAATCTAAGTTTCTATATTTCCACTAGTGTTACTTTATTTTTCTTCTTTTTCCTTTTAGGTTTTTAGTGAGATTATTTTAGATCTGCACCATCCAGTATGACAGTCACTAGGCACAGGTAGTTACTGAGTGTTTGAAATGTGGCTAATACAAATTTAAATGTGCTATAAATGTAAATTATATATTTAATATCAAATTGCACAAAATTTATTTTACATTTAAGAATGCAAAATATCTCACTAATAGCTTTTATATTGAGCATATGTCAACATGATAATATTACAGTTATCTTAGGTTAAATAAATGTATTTTTGAAATTAATCTTAGCTGTTTCTTTTTAATTTTTTTTTAATGTGACTAGAAACATTTTTAAATTACACATGTATTTGGTCTTTTATTGGGCCAGTGCTGTTGGGACAGTGCTATGCTAAATGGTTTAAACTACTTAGGAGAAGATGTGTGCTTTTGTTATCGCTTTCAAATAATATGGTGTTCACTTTTATTTAAGTCTTAATGAATAAATGCAAAAAAATTGATTATGCTTAGCTTTCTCATTGTCACACAAATATATATTCAAAGACTCAGGACTCTTACTTTGGTTTCCTGAGCATATGGCATGTGATTTCAGTACAGTAGGGGATACGGGAAGACTTGGAGGAGATGCTAAGCTGGGCTTGGGACATGTGGAGAACAAAGGATATAGACAACATCCAGGAGGAAATACTTAGCTGATGGTTAAATATATAAGTCCAAAGCTCAGGAGAAAAATATGAGCTAAAAATGCTGATGTATCATTCACCCATTATTTGACATCAAGCATTCATAGTCTTGTTTCAACTGTTTGCTGATTAAGGTGTTTGCTAATAAGGATCCTTCATTTCTAGGAGTGTTTGAATTTTAATGAGATAATTTTTTGATGAAGAAAATCCTTAGAGACTTTGAAGAGAAACTATGCTTGTGAAAATATGGACAATGAACTGGGAACTATTTTAAAGCTCACCTCCCAAGAGGGGTGTATCTGAAGAACGTGCTCTAGAAGACCACCATGAGTCTAATCAGGGAGGAATTTAAGGGCAACCACATGACTAAGGCAAGAGAATGCAGCCAAGGACTGACAGCCATTCTGCTGAGCTATTTGTATTTCTTGAGGGAAAAACTTTGGGGATGGAGTAGGGTGAATTAGAGGGTCAGGATGCAGGTAGCACATGAGCCAGGGATATCCAGCTCTGACAGGGATAAAAATACAGGAAACAATTGGGAGTAGCAAATTGCGAAGTAGACTATTACTAAATAAAGACTGAACAGGTGTCCATAGATTTTGGGCTGCTGGAGGAAGTGACCCTGCTAGAAAGGAGAGCCTCCTCCCTTCAGCCAGAGAATGATCTTGTTCTGCCACAGCAAACGCACAAAAAAGGTTGAAGATGGTGGCTGGCTGGGAAATTCTAATCCTCTTCTGGGGCTTTTCACTCAAGATCCATTTCTTCTTACTCAATAAGAGTTGCTGACTAGTGTCTGACATCACGGGTCACAATTTCATCAAAGCCTCAGTGTTATCATGTGGGGTGCATTTCAAGTCTAGGCCATGGCCTTCTTGATAAATTCCCTAACTGGTGGAAAACATTTGGAATCTCAGTGAGTCTCTACAAACAGCCACCAGGTCTCTAAGTGATTCTCATGCCAGTACTCGGGGACTTGCTAAGGGAGTGTTCAGAAGCATGCTTCATACTAAGACCGTCCCCAACTCCTATGGGAACCTCTGGTAGGATTTGGTTGCTTTCTGGAATATTTTGTTTTATAGTAAGAACCTAAAATGTTAACGGACTAAGAGAAGATTCCGATAGAACCATTAGGCTAATTAGAAACCACTTTTTAAAGCTTTTTATTTTCCCTTTTTGTTAAAATTGTGTCATGCTTAACTCCTTCACCCCTTGGCTCTATATTTCATGAAGGTGAGACAATGAATCACTTCCAGCAAGTGGAGAAAGTGTCTATAAACAGGAGCTATTATTTTCACATTTATTTTAATGATGGATAGTTTTTCTTCTCTGGAACTTTCATATGGGAAAAAACTTCATGAACCAAAAAATCAATATATAGAAACTATTTAGCAGAACATATAGCCATAAAAGTAGATAAATAGATGATAGGTAGGTAGATAGACATCAATTCTTCTCTTCTTCAAAGTGATTTTTGTTTAGAAGTATTGACTGACCCATAAGACTCTGTGAGAGAGTCACATTTTGGTGTCTAAGAGTTCCAAGCCCTTCTTGTTGGTTACCAGCTGCTTGTTCCCATGAATTCTCACTCTCACTCAGAGCAGAAGTTGCTTTCCATTCCTCATGAAGCTAAGGAAAAATAACGGTATTCAAATAAAGTTGTCCAGCTTTAAGACCAGTCCTAGTATGGTATGACATTCAAAGAAGGAAATAAAGTTCTAGCTCCAAAAATCATAGAAAAGTAATGTAGCTATCCACTGAATAGCTCTCGAAGACATCCGAGGAGGCTGGGATGCACAATGGGGTTCACACAATACATTACAAATCAAGCTTCCTAAAAGGCCTTATTAGACATTATTTTTCTCTCACAAATTCTCTGTGGTTATCAAATCTCTACATACCCCTAACTCCATTTCCAGACTGTCTCTTTAAATAAACTTTCTTTATGTAGAACAACCTATTCTTTCCCTAAAAGAGTATAATAGCCGGACGCGGTGGCACACATCTGTGAACCCCAGGGGTTCAAGACCAGCCTGGGCTACTTGGTGCGACATCGTCTCTACAATAAATCAAAAAATTAGCTGGGTGTGGTGGTGCAAGCCTATAGTTCCAACTACTTGGAAGGTGGAGGCAGAAGGATTGCCTGAGCCCAGCAGTTCAAGGCTGTGGTGGCTGTGAGCGCGACACTGCACTCCAGCCTGGGTGACAGAGTGAAACTCCAACTCAAAAAAAAAAAAAAGAGTATAATAATGTGTATGTATGTGGGGGAGGTTAATTACTTATAATATAATATATTTATTTTTGTCATACAGAGATCGAGCTTTTCTCTCTTATTAGGAAAAAATTTCAAGTCATAAAAATACCAATTTGTCTTTGTAGTATTAAAGATTCCTTCAAAAATTATAAAGTATGAGTCTAACCAGTTGCTTTCTCTTTAGATCTAAGGCCTGGTATCTGCTTGGCAAGGAGAGGGGCAGAAAGTAAAAGAACACCAGGAATCTTTCTGGGACTGCAGAGGAAGCGCATACTTTCCTTTCACAGAACAGCGGAAACCTTATGGAACCCAGAGTCTGAAGACTTGGCTTTGGATGTTGGAAGTCTTCTTCCTGCTGGGAAGACCTTGAGTAGGTTACCTAGCCATATGGTGCCTCAGTCTCCCCATTAGTAAATGTGGAGTGATGATATACCTGTCCTCATTAAACCTTAGCTACTGTCCCTTCCAGTGAGCCAGAAGGCTCTAGTGTGATGCTTAGTCTGTCACTGAGCTTGCTGTCCTTTCAGCCTCAAACTCTTCATTCATTAAATAGAGTTATCATGAGGGACACAGAAGATAATGGACATGAAACACAATTGTGAGCAAGATCCAAACGAAGGAGACTCATATAATCTCAGGATTCAAGGAAAAAAGTTATGACTCTCCCACTTTGGTGTGAACTTCTTGGGAAAGCTTTCGGTGTGGAGAACTAAATTAGTCTTCTGGGCTGTCATAATAAATACTACAGACTGACTGGCTTAAGCAACAGATATATATATTTGAATGGCTAGAAATTCAAGATTAAGGTGTTGGCTGGGTTGTTTTTATTCCGAGTATCCTTTCCTTGTCGTGTCCTTTCCCTTGTCTTCGCATTGTCTTCCCTCTGATCCTCTGATCCTGTCTGTGTTCTAATCTCTTTTTTGGGGCGGGGGTGGTCAGAATCTCACTCTGTTGTCCAGGCCGGAGTGCAGTGGCATGCTCATGACCCCCGCAGCCTCGACCTGCTGGGCTCAGGCGATCCTTCTGTTTCAACCTTCCAAATAGCTGGAACTACAGGTGTGCGCCACCACACCCAGCTAATTTTTTAATTTATTGTGAGACAAGGTGTCACCATGTTGCCCAGGCTGGTCTCAAAGCGGGGGGCTCAGGCAATCCTCTCACCTCTGTCTCCCAAAGTGCTAGAATTATAGGCATTAGCTACCAGGCCCCGCTTAATCTCCTCATCTTATATGGAAACCAATCACATTGAATTAAAGCCCACCCATATGATCTCATTTTAGCTTAATTTCCCCTTTAAAGGCCTTGTCTCCAAAGGCCTCTACAGTCACATTCTGATGTACTAGAGGTTAGGACTTATATGAATTTTGGGGACACAGTTCAGTCCATAAGCAAAGACTATCACTTTTTTCTGAGACATTAATTTTGCTTCAAGATTCTGTTATATTATGGACTAATTGTAACTGTCTTAAATTGTTTTGTGAGTAGTCTGGATAATATCCTGATTTCATCTACATTTGTCCACTTGCAATTTGAAAGTCTGAATTTTATATCTTTAGTCTGAGTTGGTTATGACTTCAAGCAGGAGCAATATTGCCCTTGAGACCTTATTCAGAATTTCCTTTGAGATTTGTTTATTGTTTTCCTGCCACTGCATAAAGAAGTAAACATTGTCAGTGATTCATCGTAGTTGATAACTAGCTTCCAAAAAGAAAAGGACATTTCCATTATATAAGACCTCCTTTAAAGTAGTAATTCACTGTTAATTGTAATCGCCTAAATCATTTTATGGTAACCAACTAAACCCAGTACTTTTCTGTACTTTTGCGATCAAAGATAAAGAAATGGAAACTATAATTTTCAGTAGTCTCAGAAAAAATTGTATAAAGTAATGAAAGGCACAGGATAATTTCTTAGGAAGTGCTTGTTTTCTATGCTTGTTAGGGTGGCAAATGTTGAATGTATTTAATACTTATTTCTAAACACATGCATACATATAATTAACGAATTTCCCCAAGTCTCACCACATATGGTGCAAATGGAGTCATAACAGAAATCATTAAAGTTCCAATAGTTTTTTAGAGCACAGCTTTCTCAATAGGTATTTAGGGAGACCTGAACCCAATGGGGGTTTGAGCTCAAAGAAAGATATGCTATCATCCTGAACTGAAAATCAACCCTTTTTTCCTGAAGACTAAAGTGTCCTTACTGAGTCAAGTGCCTTGTTCTGAAGCCTCCAGTTAAGATAGAATCTCTTTTGAAAGTTTCCTCCTCGATCTTACAAATAGATTTTGGTTGGCCTAGAAGGCATATTCTCCCGACATACCTATGTGCTCCTGAATTCCGGCTACAGGTCAAGTGAAGACTCTTGCCACATAGGAAATACTTTATACTAAAAACTTTTGACAATGTCCCTTTTATATCATCTCTTTCAAATATCAGTGTAGTGGTGTTTGCTAAGTATAAATGCTCTAATTTTGGAGATGAGAAAACTGAACTGCACTAAGGTTAAGTAATTTGCCAAGGTTACACCTCTATAAGTGACACTCCTAAGTTTGGAACCCAAACATTTTAGAATCAAGTACAAGAAATTGAGTAGCTATATATATTTGGAATATGGGGGTAGGTGACATTCTCTTCTCTCTGTTATCTAATTATATTGGCTGACTTTACAATAGCAGAGGAACCACCTGTGAGAGAACCAGAATATTTTCTGCAATTGGGATTCAAATATGTGTTTGTGACTAATTAACTAGAAGAAGGGAAAATGAAAGAAGGCAAATTATAGAAAGAATTTATCCAAAGTGAGAAGAACCAGAGAAGAGCAATAGATTTGGAAGCAGTGTGGGGCTGTCACTGGAACTCACCCTGATATCAGACAACCTGATAGTTTCCTAATGCCCGTGGGGAAAAAGATTTGTATTTAAATTAATGAGCTGAACGCTTGCAGTTTGAATCACACAACTTTGCCGATCATTCTGAGAGAGCTAATCTACTAGAGGAAGAGGCTTCTCATTTTCCAGAGGAGGAGAAGCTTTGTAAGCAGACCATCAAATGAGCAGCAGCATGAAAGAACAATGCTCCTGAGAACATTACAAGGGTGCAATTGGCATCTGCCAAAGTAGAACATCATGAGCCCTGGTTTGGGACACCCCATGGAGTTGTTAGGTTCAGAAAGATTCACAAAGAGGCAGAGATAATCCCTGGAGACTCTCAGAGTGAGGCGAGCAGGAGAGGGAACCTCAGAATCTGGCTGAGTGATGAGTATCATTGAGTTAAAAGGTGAGTCTGAATAACACAGTGATCTTATTTGAATCCACAGGCTAATAAGGTCAGGAGACATGCGGATGACACTTGTTAAGTTACCCAGAGTGACCTGAGAAGCACATATCAAGTAAACATCTGTGGACATTGTAATATTTCTGGCTTCAGGAATAGCAGTTTATTTTGTCTGTCTGGTTAATGATTCTGAGGGTGAGGTTAGAGTATACCTGGTTTTCTAAATATAAATTTTATTTATTACAGCTCTTAACATGACTGACAGACTATAACTGCATGGATGAATTCCTTCTTTATTTACTTTTTCTCCAGGGTCAAAGCAGGGCTGGAGGCCTGGTCTAATAATAAAATAATGTTCTTTCTGCAGGTGGTGTAATAAATTCAGAAATACATACTGATGCATTTTTATTTGCAGAAAGAGCATGCTTGTGAATCCAGAATGTCTATTTGTAAGGGTTACTTTTCAGATGCCATTGAAAATGTATTGACATTGCCTATTAAGTTTTAGGTAATGAAGACTTTAAGGCTTTTCTTCCCTTTGTAACTCAATGGTGACTGAGACCTAAAGGACACTTGGGTCTAGAGCTCCAGAATTTATATTTGTGTGGGGTAGTTACCTTCTAGGCTGTTAACTCCAGTAGAGAGATTTCTACATACTACCATACTACTCTGAACTCTTTTTCCAGAGAGTCTGAGCATCTTTTTGAGAGAGAGGGGAAAAAAAGGAGTCCTTTCTTTCTCTTGTCTGCTGTTACAGATACTTGACACTGAGAGGTGTGAGCTTACAAGAGAAATGTTCTTTATTAAAGTCAGTGCAATGAATTATTTCTATTTTCTTTTCTTATTATCTAATGAAGAATTGAAAGTTATATTCCAAGTATCATGTATTCTTCAGATCTTTCTCCCTGATGCAAAACTGAATTATTTGGCCTCTAGTTGAACCCATTTCCCTTAAGGAAAGGGGAAATTCAAGTTCAAATTTAAATAAATCTCCTTTCTGCCCCATATAAATACAGAAATAGAAAATGAATGACTTGGAAGAAACATGTAATTTATATAGAGAGTTTCTTTTCATCTCAGAAAAAGGTTTTATTTAATTTTTTAAATGCTTTAAGAAATTTCTTTATCAAAAATTATTATTATTTGCATTTGTAAAAAGGTTGCAGAGTTATATTTTCAAAGATTACAATGTTACTATTTTAGAGAACAATATTTCAGGAAGGAAGGAGGAGAATGTTCCCTAGTCAGGAATTAGGGATCCTGTTTCTTCATACTGCAAAATTAAAACTTTCTTTCTACCCTAGTATTCACTGGTCCAGCCCCTCCTCCAACAATCAACACATATATTTGTTGCAGGAGAGGGAGTGTGCTCACAAGTAAAAAAAACAAACTTTTTTTTTTTTTTTTTTTTAAAGCAGGATTTATTGAGAGGACAGAGAAGCTCCCACAGTGGGAGGGGACCTGAAGGGGTTGCCCCTCCCACAAAAAAACCCCGAACTTTACAGGAGAGTACTCACAACAAAACAAGAATTTATTTTTATAAGAAAATAAACTACTAAAGTAAAAAGTAATAGGCATTTGAAAATATGGCAAGTCAAAGTGTTTGTTTAAGAGAACAAAGAGGATCAGGTGCAGTAACTCAAGCCTGTAATCCCAGCACTTTGGGAGGTTGAGGCCAGAGGATTGCCTGAGCTCAGGGGTTCGAGACTAGCCTTGGCAACCTGGTGAGACCTTGTCTCTACAATAAATCAAAAAATAAGCCGGGCGTGGTAGCATGCACCTGTAGTTCCGGCTATTTAGAAGGATGCAGAAAGATCTCCTGAGCCCAGCAGGTCTAGGTCTAGTGAGCATGCCACTGCACTCCAGCCTAGTGACAGAGTGAGACTCCAACTTAAAAATGAATAAATAAAAGAACAAAGAGAAGTATGACATTGAAGCTCTGTTACGAAGTCCTGGTAGTTTTTCAAAAGAGTAATAATTTAAGGATTTTTTTTTTTTTTTTTTTGCTTGAGTGTTTGTTAGGATTTGTAACATAAAGTTCTAGTTGTGAGTGTGCCACCCACCAGTTGTTTACTGAGTCTTTGTTCTATATCAGATACAGAGGATCATTATTGACTCATATAATACCCTCAACAACCCTATGAGGTAGTGCTATTATAATCCTGCTTTAAAAATGGAAAAAATGAATGACAGAATTGAACAACGTGTTTAAGGTCACACAATTTGCAAGATGGGAGAAAGGATTTAGGCAGGACTCCGAAGCCACTGTATTTCCTTGAGGCAACTGTAACATAAAGTTGGAAAAAGTTCCTGTCTTTCATTTTATTATTAAAATTCGTACACAGTTTCACTAGCAAATGAATTGAATTCCACCTGCTAGTAGTAGAACAATGTCAAAATTAGAGACATTTAATAAACTATGCTGTATATTTAGGATAATTATTTATAACTAGACTTGTGAAAATTCTTAACTGTATCAAATGTACTATTTTACTTTTAATAAAAAAGTCAAACCTTATTTTTTATAAGTATTTAAAGTTTATCTTCTATCATTTATTTTCTACACACACATATAATTTACTTGGCGTTTCAAACAAAACTTGTAAATTGCCTTCTAAGGGTTTGGAAGCTAGTGAATGCTAAATATATATACAATAATTTAGTCTGTTGTAACAACAATGCTGAACACCAGCCTTTTTTTTTTTTTTTTTTTTTTTGAGCCAGAGTCTCACTCTGTCACCCAGGCTGGTCTGCAGTGGCACGCTAACAGCCACCACAACCTCGACCTGCTGGGCTCAGGTGAACCTTCTGCCTCAGTCTTCCAAGTAGCTGGAACTACAGGCACGCTACCATGCCTGCCTAATTTCTGATTTATTGTAAAGACGAGGTCTCGCCATGTTGCCCAGGTGGGTCTCGAACCCTTGGGCTCAGGCAATCCTCTCACCTCGGCCTTCCAAAGTGCTGGGATTACAGGCTTGAGCCACCGCATCCAGCTTAGCTTTAAAATATGAAATAAGACCGAGTTCAGAGGGTTGGAAACTCATTGCACTGAGAGACCAATATTTTTGCGGTTCAGGTAAATGATTTAGTGAGAACAAGTGGCCCATGAGGGATCATTTCTTTTTCTCACGTTTTGGTCTTCTACTTACAGACATAAACTTAAGAATTGTGTCTACTTCTTGCTCTTCTCCTAAAATCAATTTATCTTTGAAAATGGAAACTTGCTGTTTTATAATTAGAATGATACTAACTTGATTAATTTGGGGATTTTTAGAAGCAAAAAAACAACAGTGAGCTTAATGAGTCAGATACTAGTCAAAGAAATACAAATGGTTCATAATAACTCATAAAGAGAGATTCCATGGAGCTACTATTTTAAAACATGTTCTTCATTGTAAAGAAATAGGACATAAAACACTGCTCCTTGAATCAGGAAACTAATTGTTATACCTTTAGTATGCTAGGTTTTTGGAGAAAAGCAGGACTTTTGTAAAATAATAGTTAATAACAATGACTATCTGATGCACCCAGGCTAATTTTGAGGAGGAAAAATGATGGTATAGAAAAAAAAAAAAAGCCGGACTTCGTGGCTCAGCCTATAATCCCAGCACTTTGGGAGGCCAGGGTGAGGGGATTGCCTGAATCCATGGGTTCGAGACCAGCCTGGGCAACTTGGCAAGACCTCATCTTTACAATAAATCAGAAATTAGCTGGGCCTGGTAGCACACGCCTGTATTTCCGGCTACTTGGAAGGCTGAGGCGAATGGATTGCTGGAGCCCAGCAGGTCAAGGCTGTGGTGGCTGGGAGCGTGCCACTGCCCTCCAGCCCAAGTGACAGAGTGGGACTCCAACTCAAAAAAAGAAAGAAAGAGATAAGACAAAAATAACACGGTGATTGGTAGTAAATATTTTTAGTTAAATTAACAGAAAGGAAGAAATATTCGAATGAAGGAGATGAGTCAAAAAGTCAGGGTGTTGGTAGTTTAGCAAATAGGACTAACAAAATAATCAGAATATTCTGCCTATAATGAAAGGAGGAAGTGAAACCAAAGTCTTAAAAACACAAAAACAAATTGTTTATGGTTTTGGAAGTATACTTGTAAAATTATTTAGGCACTAGAATTTAATCCTTTTTCTTAATACTAAAAGAGCCCATATTCCTGGAATGAATCTATTCATTTAAAACCAAAAAAGAAAATATTTTGATTTGAAATTGTAGTAATGCATTAATCCAGGAATGTGGATTTGATAACTCAAATTCAGGTGAGAGACTTGAATTGATTCTTCTAAGTGAAGATCACTACTTCTTGGAAGCAACAAAACTTCAGTTTCCTCAACTAAAGGTCAATCAGTAACTTTTTAAATCCCCCTTATATGCCCAGCACTGAAGTAGACATGGGAATATAACAGAAATAAGTAAAACCACCAGATACTGCCTCAAGGAACTTGCAGATATGCCAGAATTTTCTATGGATAACTTCTCATGTCTTATTTCCTTTAAGACACTTCAAAAAAGACAGAAAGAAATGTGGACATTATGAATGGCAAAAGGAAATAAATAAGAAATTTCCACCTTATAATTTTGAGCAGAAAATATCTACTATCAGATCTTCTTTCATTGCTAGTGCATATATTATTTATATTCAACTTTGGTCCACTGCAATTCAGCACCCAAAGAGCATTCCCACACAATTTACGATACTGCTCTGTGAGGGATTTTCAGAGCATCCCTAACCTATGCTTTGATCACTCACCAGTTACCCCACCATGTTGCCATGTGAGCTAAGCTTAGGCTACTAAGCGAACTTGCTGACTGCCCACTCTCTGGCTTAGAATCGTCTTGGCTTGTGTGATGGCCTCATCGAATAGGCTGTGTTCGTTCTTGGCCTCTCAATCCAGTCTCCTGGGATCTCCTTTATTTTATTTTCTGTTTGCATTTTTTTCAGGTTTTTCTTCACTTTCACCCCACCTATGGTCCTCTGTTCTTGAATTTTTAGTCTTATCATACTCTAGTACTCATACTGTAATTGCTACTGAATCTGGGGCAGAATTCTAGCTATGTTTACTCTTGGTGATAGCTATATTTCCTTATAATAGTTCCTTTATTTAAAAAATTCATAAAAATTACATGCCTAAAATCTTATATTGCTTTCTGATCTTAATAACTCTTTTGGTTTTTCTTCCTCTACTTTCACATTGATACAGTTTATTTCCAGATCTCTGTAATCACCCTGTTGTGGGAGAAGGGATGCTTTTCTCATAGCAGATGAATTACATCGTCTGTGTGGGCAATGCCTAAGTAAAGCAGAGCCTTGTGTAATTATCTAAATGCACAGTTTATTAAATTAATTCCACCCCAAATCTTTCATTTTCTGAATTAGTGGGTTTTCCTTATTGATTCAATGCCTACCCATTAAAAATAAAAACAACCAAATTCTAGGGAAGAGAATTCCAATATTCAGGCTCTTGTCTTATTTTGTTTCTCCCAGAAATGGGAAAAATGTTTTTACTATATAAAGTTTTTAGTACATAATATAATAAACTAAATGTTTTTAATATATAAGATAATGAAATGCCTTGAGGTATGAGGTGGGAAGACCCCCATTACAATCTTGGGCTCCTCTACTCTTTCCTTGTAGGACAGAATCTCAGCTCCACCTCACCCACTTCCCCTAGTGGGGGCCTTCGAGCCCTCATCTTCTGGATTAATATACTTCTATCTACTGAGACCAATGACTCTTCTCTGTTGTAGTCCTGAGGTCATCAAGTCAAATCTCATCTTAGGTGCAATTACTAAGGGATTGCTACTTAACCAAATTTCCAACAGCCCTTTTCCTCCATGCATGGGGCAATAGGTGAATTAACCAAAACACAGCACAATTTTATCTGTGACTAAGGATTGTCTATAAAGTTTTAAGTCTGAAACAATCCTTCCAGGGACAAGAGTCCTGTTCTTGAATGCTAAATCTGTTATCCTTGCATCTGTGCTCTGCCCAGCTCAGCAGTAAGTGCTGAGATACCCATCTGCCTATCCAGATTTTCCTCTCCTGGGCCTCTCCAAGCTCTGGTCTGACTCTGTATTTTATTTTTATTTTAGAGTCATGGGTTACATGTGAGAGTGTGCTACATAAATAAATTGCCTGAAGACAAGGTTTGGGTCTTCTAATGAGCCCTCTCCCCCCCCCCCCCTT